>NW_007377711.1:178960-187190 GCF_000475195.1 Diaphorina citri
ACATTCATGAAACGATACCATTCCTTACTTCTTCTGGTTATACATTGCTTCCCGGTGGTAGACGTAATAATATATTTGATTGTATTTGGCCACAATTCAACTTTTTTTAGATAGATTTTTTTACAAGGCAAAGAGAGAGAGAGAGAAGCTGGAAATTTATGCTTGTCTGAGTTTAATTTCTCCTGCAAGGCGAAAGTATCGTCTTGAGGAGCTTTGTATCGATTTAGTCCCCCCCCCCAAAAAAAAAGAAAAAAATAGAAATAATAGAAAAAACGGTTGCGCACCCCCAACATTTGATTTATTTTGTAATCGTCCTGTGGTTGTTTAAAACCTTGTGCAGAATGTGCAGCCTTCCAAAACGTTGAACATCAGAATAAGAGATGTCCTGCCGTTCCTAGAACCTTATATGTGTTCCCCAAGGCAGACTCGCTACCCTCCAAAGCTGGCCCTTCCATAATGTTTATGTCATCAACTCATCATCTAGTACATACATTTTCAATTTTTATTGACACCCCCTCCCTTCCTTCTACTTCCCCCCTTTTCATCAAATCCCTCCTCCCTCCGTTTCTTTTACTCCCACACCCTCAATTATTTTTCTCTCTTCCCAGAATCTCTCTCTCTCTCTCTCTCTACTCCTCCTCCTCCTCATCCCCCTTCCATTTTGGTCTTTGTGTATACTTGTGAGCTCTTGTTCTTGTTCCGAAAACAAAGGCTGAAGAAAGAGCCGACAGCTTGCTCTCGCTCTCTCTCTCTCTCTCTCTCTCTCTCTCTCTCTCTTTCTCTTTCGTCTATTGTTTTTCCACAACATTTTGGTCTGAAAAGAGGAGAGGAAAAGTTTGCAATAATTGTGTTGTTTTGTTAGGGGCGCCAATCAATCTTGTGTGATTAATCGATGCTGTTTGCTAAGTGTGTAGGGTGATTAACACCAAGGGGTTGGGGGATGGCGTACTTCTTTGCACAGCAAGTGTTGTTAACAATAGCAAAATGCAGAGGGCAAGTAGAAAGATGAAGGATTTGGCTGGTTTCGTCTCAAGATACATATAGGTACGTACGAGTATATCAGGGGGGAAGCAATAATGTAGCAGTTGCAGTTGGGTAAAAATTATGAATAAAAGGTCGATTCCTACGTAAAAAGTTGTGAAAAATCCAAATCTGAAGTCAAACTCCGAAAAAGTATCTTTAAAAGGTCGAAAATTCAATTTTCAATTGCCATTCCAATGAAAAAGTTCAAAGAGTTGTGACGTCAGATTTCACGTCAAAATGCGGAGAAACGCTTGCGCACCAACGAATGAAGCGGGAGTCATGAATTATGACGTCATCGCCTACGGGAGCGTATGCCGTGACGTCAAACTTCACGATTTACCAGTATTTTTTAAATCGATTTATCTCGGTATCTAATTGCCATTTCAATGAAAAAGTTCAAAGAGTTGTGACGTCAGATTTCACGTCAAAATGCGCAGAAACGCTTGCGCACAAACAAACGAAGCATGAATGATGACGTCATCGCCTACGGGAGCGTATGCCGTGACGTCAAACTTCACGATTTACCGGTATTTTTTAAATCCATGAATTATGACGTCATCGCCTACGAGAGCGTATGTCGTGACGTCAAACTTCACGATTTACCAGTATTTTTTAAATCGATTTATCTCGGTATCTAATAGAAGTCGTAGAAGAAAAAGAAAAATTCCGTTGGTCCTCATTTTTCCTGCTCTATGACTTTGAAACATCACCCAAGTAAGCGCAACTGATCTATTCGAAGAAGGCTAATTCTATGTTTATGATTTAGGCTTGTTCCACATTTGAATTGTAGACGCGCGATTTTTATTAACGCGTAGTCCCCTGCAAAACCAGACCTATATATCCTGTCCCCTGTTCTTAGGAGTTTCTATCATTTTCATTTTGTTTAGCAGGAGACTACACGAGTACACGCTACTAAAAGTCGCGCGTCTAGGCTTTTAAGTTCCACATTTGAATTGTAGACGCGCGATTTTTATTAACGCGTAGTCCCCTGCAAAACCAGACCTATATATCAACATGATAGTTCTTAGGAGTTTCTATCATTTTCATTTTGTTTAGCAGGAGACTACACGAGTACACGCTACTAAAAGTCGCGCGTCTAGGCTTTTAATGTGAGACAAGCCTTACCTGATAGGGGTAGGTACTGGTTTCCTTCCTTATTTCTACTTCTTCCACATTTGAATTGTAGACGCGCGATTTTTATTAACGCGTAGTCCCCTGCAAAACCAGACCTATCAACATGATAGTTCTTAGGAGTTTCTATCATTTTCATTTTGTTTAGCAGGAGACTACACGCTACTAAAAGTCGCGCGTCTAGGCTTTTAATGTGAGACAAGCCTTACCTGATAGGGGTAGGTACTGGTTTCCTTCCTTATTTTCCACTTTGTTTCAACTTTTCGTTGTCCTCCATACTTTTTAAGAGTCAAAATTGTCTTCAAGAAAATAGTCTATTACACTCTCCATTGTCACTTCAAATGGACCTACAAACATCGCAAGCCATGTAACTTCTAGGAGCCCAAGGCACGCAGTTCTGTAGCCTCGTAAAAAGAAATCACGAACACTTTACGTCTTGGCTAACGCATAAAAAATAAGCACGCCCGCTCCATAACATCAGAGAAACACGGCTCTAAACATACCCATTCCCGTCAGATGTTGATGATGTGACGGTCAGAAGTGCTCCGTAACATAACATCGCAAGCCATGTATAACTTCTAGGAGCCCAAGGCGCGCAGTTCTGTAGCCTCGTAAAAAGAAATCACGAACACTTTTACGTCTTGGCTAACGCATAAAAAATAAGCACGCTCGCTCCATAACATCAGAGAAACACGGCTCTAAACATACCCATTCCCGTCAGATGTTGATGATGTGACGGTCAGAAGTGCTCCGTAACACATGGTGGGTAGTTGATTTTTTTTTTTTTTTCCAAGCGGGGAAAGCAGGGCAGTCAAAACTCGTGTCGCTTTTTTATGACCTTTTTCCACCATAATGATGCCCTGAGGAAATCCAGTTTTCTTCATCCCTCCTCTCTTCCATTCTCATTTCCTAGCACTTCTCTTTATCTTATTTCCATTTTGATCCCGTTTACTTTTCCTTTATTCGTTCTCGGGTTTCAACGATATTGAAAAGGCTAAAGTGTATTAACTGACACGGTCCCGCAAGGGACGGTTTATATTTGATCACATTTCTAACCACAGATCAATCAGATGTTCTCGAATTACCAATTAGATAGTTTGGTGGAGCTTCGTTTCTTTTGAGTCGTGATAGCTCAAACTGAAAAGCCAATAGAACATTAAGAGGTAAAGAGCACAACAAGATAGAAATAAAGCATAAAGACCTACTCGTACATACGTACATATATTTTGCAGATTCCAAATCTGGAGGATTAAGAATGAAAGCAGAGTGCCGTAAACTCTCACACCGTGGATAAATCATCTTCAGCATTATACATACCCATCATGTACTCAAACTACTGAATACAAATGAAGTTAGGTAGCCTAACTCTAAACACAAAAAGCCCACTCTGTGAGGCTTAGACGTAGGAGCAACTGCCCCAAAAGATGCGTTAAGCTTATACGAATCTACGAAGTTAGTCAGGCTTGGTGTCAAATTGTTTCAAAATAAATTCGAACGTCCCCACCAACCGGGCATTTGCGGGTATCCACCGTAACCAGGCATTTGCGGGTGGGGCTCTGTCAACTCTCCTTTCTATTTTCCCCCTCGATTCTTTTATATTTATTCTCTTCCTTCATACATCTTCTTACTCTCCTCCTCTATTTCTTCTGCATCTTCCGCAATTCCATTACTTATTCTCTTTTTATTCTGCCTCTACTTCTTCTTCTTCTTCTTCTTCTTCTTCTTCTTCTTCTTCTTCTTCTTCTTCTTCTTCTCCTCCTCCTTCTCCATCTTTGTAATTACTTCTCTTTTTCTCATCCTCCCCCTCTCTTCTCCTTCTCAGTAGTCTTTCTTGTCCTTTTTTTCTTTCCCTTGATTCTCATTTTTGAACGAACGAACCGAATTCCAATTTTTAACATTAATCGTAGGATTTGGCATATAGTGACAGCTATCTGTTCCGGGATTGTTCTCGAACGGTATGACTCTCTCTCTCTCTCTCTCTCTCTCTCTCTCTCTCTCTCTCTTTCTTTCTTTCTCTCTCTTTGTCTCCCTCAATCTTTCTCTTTCTGCCTTTCTCTCCCTTTCTCTATCTCTCTTTCCCTTTATCTTCCCTAATATCAATATATTATTATCAGTTACCTACAATTTTATTATTCTTTTATGTAAATAGGTTAATGAGGTGAGAGCGATCACTCTAAATTAAATATTGGCTTAGGAGGTCGTGTATTATTGTATATTATCTTAAAACAAATAAACATGTTATTTTCAATCAATCGCTCTCTTTCTGTCTCTATCTCCCACTCTTTCTCGGGTTCCCTCCCTTTTTCTTTCTGTCTTTTTATTTCCCTTTCTTCTCTCTCGCTTGTTGAGTTGGAGTTCTAATGTAGTAAGAAAAGATCACTTTGAAAATAGAACATTGGAACGAATTTATTTTGTGTAGACTCACCAGTTTCATTTGACCCATTATCCCAATTTCATTTGGGGTAGCTAATATCCTCTTTTAATCTCCCCATCCACAATTATTCTCTATTCACTGGTTCATCTCTTCTCTATCCCTTCTCTCAAGTCCTCTTGAACCTTGAACCCTATCTCTCCACCTTCACTTTGGTCTCTTTCCTCGTCCAGTCTCTCCACCCTCTTACCCACGTAACTCTCATCTTTCCCTGCTAGTATTCCTGTGCCTTCTGTTCGATTCACGCATATTAATATGGACATCGTAGGTCCTCTTCCCCTTGCAGATGGTTTCCGGTACTGCCTGACAATAATTGACCGATTCACCCGCTGGCCAGAGGCGTTCCCTATTGATAGGTCTTGTCATATGACCTACCTTATACCCTTAACATCATATGACCTACCTTAAATTCCCTTAACATCATATGACCTACCTTAATTCCCGCAGGTTGAGCGACCCCATAATGTAACTTGCACGTCAGAGTAAAGATCACGAACAGAATTGCAGCATTTGAATTGACTCGAACCATCGTGCCATGAGACATTAGAAACTCTACAAATTCTACTATGCTGTTCACACTGAATGAAAAAGAATTGTTCAATAACAACGTTCAAATGGTTCGTTAGCGAGATGAAAAACAAACCGAATTTTATTGCTCTAAATGGCGTAATAAATTAATTAGGCAAATGGCAGGTTGAGCGACCCCATAATGTAACTTGCACGTAAGAGTAAAGATCACGAACAAAATTGCAGCATTTGAATTGACTCGAACCATCGTGCCATGAGACATTAGAAACTCTACAAATTCTACTATGCTATTCACACTGAATGAAAAAGAATTGTTCAGTAACAACGTTCAAATGGTTCGTTAGCGAGATGAAAAACAAACCGAATTTTATTGCTCTAAATGGCGTAATAAATTAATTAGGCAAATGACGACGAGATTAATAAGCTGCTGTAACAACCATTTCTCCCTTTTGGTTTAACACACAATCACACATCCTCTCATCTCGCATGCACATTTCTTTCTCATTTATTGGGCCAGGAGATAGCGTAAAATTACCACATAAAGGTACAAAATTTTGAATTGTTCCATATAACGGTACAGCACCAATTAAAACATCATTTGAATTTAATTATTCTAGCTGATAGGAGACAAAGGTAGATTCAGACAAAGAGCCCTTACAGGCCCCCTATAGGTTCAACCGCATCTAAATTGCGTTGAAAAAATTAGAAAATTTGAATGGAACTCACTTCCTTTTTTCCTATCAGTCCCCCAGCCCCCTCATGTCATTTATCATTGCAACAATCATTACATAAAATTTCTATGCATATTTTTCCATGAGTACTATAGTACTCACAGACTATTATTACGTAGCTAGTACATAATATTGTTATGTTGATTGTAGATTACGTACAATCGTACAAAAACAAAACTGATGTTTATCAATAAAACAAAAGTGATGATATTTCCTCGTAGGTACTTGGACCTAATCACGCTGGGTGAGTAGGAGAGATTTACAGGTCCCCTATAGGTTCAACCGCATCTAAATTCCGTTGAAAAATTAGAAAATTTGAACTATCAGTCCCCCAGCCCCCTCATGTCATTTATCATTGCAACAATCATTACATAAAATTTCTATGCATAATTTTCCATGAGTACTATAGTACTCATGGAAAATTATTATTATGTAGCTAGTACATAATATTGTTATGTTGATTGTAGATTACGTACAATCGTACAATAACAAAACTGATGTTTATCAATAAAACAAAAGTGATGATATTTCCTCGTAGGTACTTGGACCTAATCACGCTGGGTGAGTAGGAGAGAGAGAGAGAGAGAGAGAGAGAGAGAGAGAGAGGAGGGAGGGAGAGAGAGAGAAGAGGGAGGGAGAGATAGATGAGAAAGAGAATGAGGGAATACTGGGAAAGATATTATTTTGAAGAGTGTATATTTTATTCTTTGGCCACAATTCAACTTTTTTTAGATAGATTTTTTTACAAGGCAAAGAGAGAGAGAGAGAAGCTGGAAATTTATGCTTGTCTGAGTTTAATTTCTCCTGCAAGGCGAAAGTATCGTCTTGAGGAGCTTTGTACCGATTTAGTCCCCCCCCCCAAAAAAAAAGAAAAAAATAGAAATAATAGAAAAAACGGTTGCGCACCCCCAACATTTGATTTATTTTGTAATCGTCCTGTGGTTGTTTAAAACCTTGTGCAGAATGTGCAGCCTTCCAAAACGTTGAACATCAGAATAAGAGATGTCCTGCCGTTCCTAGAACCTTATATGTGTTCCCCAAGGCAGACTCGCTACCCTCCAAAGCTGGCCCTTCCATAATGTTTATGTCATCAACTCATCATCTAGTACATACATTTTCAATTTTTATTGACACCCCCTCCCTTCCTTCTACTTCCCCCCTTTTCATCAAATCCCTCCTCCCTCCGTTCACGGGAGCCATAAAGGAGATAGGCAGAAATCCCGGATGCAACGTGAACGAAGAGAAACCTAATGAAACACCTTGTTTGGAGAATAAGAGATGTCCTGCCGTTCCTAGAACCTTATATGTGTTCCCCAAGGCAGACTTCCTACCCTCCAAAGCTGGCCCTTCCATAATGTTTATGTCATCAACTCATCATCTAGTACAGAGGTTCTCAACCGGTGGTACGCGTACCACTGGTGGTACGCGGATACATTTTAGGTGGTACGCAGTCATATACTAATAATAATAAAAAATGTTGAATGACTGTTCAATGTACTAATTTAAGATTGTTTTTAATGTACAATTTCATTTTGTATCTAAGTAAATTCTATGTACAATGTACATACATATGTAGCGGTGCTGGCCAGAGAATATAATTTGTGTCAGTCTTGTTCCAATAAAATTTGAGAGCAGCAGCTCTCCGCTTTGCTGAATACAGGCCAACAAGTCCAACTCGTCACCATATTAACAGTTGTGAGTGTCATGCTAAAGGTAACCGCCTTTTTATAATCGATCACATTTCACAAGTGAAATTCCTTATAGACAGCGGGGCCGACGTTTCTGTAATTCCTGCTAACCTAATTAAAGACAAGGGAAATATAGCAGATGTGTGTCTTTTCGCAGCTAATGGAACGAAAATTCCTACATACGGTAAACGCTTGGTTTCTATTCATATTTCAGGATTCCAGCGTTCATTCTCGTACCCTTTCATTGTGGCTGAGGTAACATGCCCTATCATAGGGGCCGACTTTCTACGCCACTTTGACCTTCTCGTGGACCTGAGGAATTATCAGCTGATTGACCAGTCCAGCTCTCAGCATGTGAACTTGATCTCCGGCGAGCAGGAGCTACTCGGTATTTCTACCATTTGTGAAGGTAATATCGATGCTAGAATAGCAGAACTAATTAGGAGGTATGATGTTACTAAAGAACAGAACAAGATAAACAAGATTAAACACAATACTGTGCATCATATTGTTACCTCAGGTCCCCCTGTTTATACCACACCTCGCCGTATGCCACCACACAAATTAGAAGCTGCTAAAAAAGAATTTCAGTATATGCTTGAGGTCGGGTTATGTAGACCTTCCAAATCGCCTCGGGCGGCCCCTCTGCATCTTGTTCAAAAGAAAAATGGGGACTGGAGGCCCTGCGGGGACTACAG
>NW_007377711.1:187396-194025 GCF_000475195.1 Diaphorina citri
TTTGTCTCTATTAACAGTGAAATAATTGGGACTTGTACAAGTTACAGATTTTCAGTCATTTTGTTTACCAATGAGTTTTGTATTTTGTAATGTTTCAGACAGTTAAAAAAAGAACTCATTATATCGCTACCCCAGGGTTTTATTGTCACTAATAATAATAGAACTATAGGGTTTCACAAAGTCGTAACCAACTTCATTATTCGGGTAGCTTGAGAAAAATTCCCCTCAGGGATGCGCTCTTGAAGTTGGGGTAAACACACGTTGCTGTTGCACTAATTCTCTATCTCTCCGTATTTTGTAATGTTTCAGACAGTTAAAAAAAGAACTCATTATATCGCTACCCCAGGGTTTTATTGTCACTGATAATAATAGAATTATAGGGTTTCACAAAGTCGCAACCAACTCCATTATTCGGGTAGCTTCAGAAAAATTCCCTTCAGGGATGCGCTCTTGAAGTTGGGGTAAACACACGTTGCTGTTGCACTAATTCTCTATCTCTCCTCCCCCCTCTCTTTCCTCCCCTCTCTCTCTCCCTTTCTCTCTCCACATTTGAAACATACATTTTCTTCTTCTGGTTATACAATTGCTTTCCCGGGTGGTAGACGTAAGGTATCTCTCCTCCCCCTCTCTCTCTCTCCCTTTCTCTCTCCACATTTGAAACATACATTTTCTTCTTCTGGTTATACAATTGCTTTCCCGGGTGGTAGACGTAAGTATATTTTATTGTACTTGGCCACAATTCAACTTTTTTTAGATAGATTTTTTTACAAGGCAAAGAGAGAGAGAGAGAGAAGCTGGAAATTTATGCTTGTCTGAGTTTAATTTCTCCTGCAAGGCGAAAGTATCGTCTTGAGGAGCTTTTTATCCAAGCGGGGAAAGCAGGGCAGTCAAAACTCGTGTCGCTTTTTTATGACCTTTTCCCACCATAATGATGCCCTGAGGAAATCCAGTTTTCTTCATCCCTCCTCTCTTCCATTCTCATTTCCTAGCACTTCTCTTTATCTTATTTCCATTTTGATCCCGTTTAAAAGATGCGCGTTTACTTTTCCTTTATTCGTTCTCGGGTTTCAACGATATTGAAAAGGCTAAAGTGTATTAACTGACACGGTCCCGCAAGGGACGGTTTATATTTGATCACATTTCTAACCACAGATCAATCAGATGTTCTCGAGTTACCAATTAGATAGTTTGGTGGAGTTTCGTTTCTTTTGAGTCGTGATAGCTCAAACTGAAAAGCCAATAGAACATTAAGAGGTAAAGATCACAACAAGATAGAAATAAAGCATAAAGACCTACTCGTACATACGTACATATATTTTGGAGATTCCAAATCTGGAGGATTAAGAATGAAAGCAGAGTGCCGTAAACTCTCACACCGTGGATAAATCATCTTCAGCATTATACATACCCATCATGTACTCAAACTACTGAATACAAATAAAGTTAGGTAGCCTAACTCTAAACACAAAAAGCCCACTCTGAGGCTTAGACGTAGGAGCAACTGTCCCAAAGGATGCGTTAAGCTTATACGAATCTACGAAGTTAGTCAGGCTATTCTTTTCAATATGAAATTAGTTTAACGTCTGGAAATGGCCTTGGTGTCAAATTGTTTCAAAATAAATCAATTCAAACGTCCCCACCAACCGGGCATTTGCGGGTATCCACCGTAACCAGGCATTTGCGGGTAGCCACCGTAACCAGACATTTGCGGGTAGCCACCGTAACCAGGCATGTTGTAGGCATACGGGTTATAGGTGTTGTAAGGCGCGTTGTAGACGGCATTGTACAGTGCCTGCTGCGCGCCATAGTAACCGTTGTTGAGAGCTTGACCAAAATTCTGCAATCCATTGTACAGGCCATATTTCATGTAGTCGAAGTTCCTTTGTAAATTGTTCCAACCAGTCTGAAGGGCAAACATGGGAATGGCAGCTGCTGATCCTAACATGCTAGCGATACTTTGTCGCCGATTGAGGATCGTCCTCTCCGAATCATCCCGAATAGTTTGGCTGCTGGCCTCCTGGAAATTATTGTCTCGGATTGTAAAATTTAAAAATCTAAATCGTGATTTATTTGTGGTGAAGCTGAGAGCTTCTTCACAATTTTTGTGGATATAACAGAAGTCCTCTCGAACCTTGAACCCTATCTCTCCACCTTCACTTTGGTCTCTTTCCTCGTCCAGTCTCTCCACCCTCTTACCCACGTAACTCTCATCTTTTGTCTCCACGAGCCATTACGGTAGTCTCTATGTCTGTTTTATTACCTGCTTTATAGCCAAACGAGTAATAGGTCTTGTCATATGACCTACCTTATACCCTTAACATCATATGACCTACCTTAAATTCCCTTAACATCATATGACCTACCTTAATTCCCTTAACATCATATGACCTACCTTAATTCCCTTAACATCATATGACCTACCTTAATTCCCTTAACATCATATGACCTACCTTAATTCCCTTAACATCATATGACCTACCTTAATTCCCTTAACATCATATGACCTACCTTAATTCCCTTAACATCATATGACCTACCTTAATTCCCGCAGGTTGAGCGACCCCATAATGTAACTTGCACGTCAGAGTAAAGATCACGAACAGAATTGCAGCATTTGAATTGACTCGAACCATCGTGCCATGAGACATTAGAAACTCTACAAATTCTACTATGCTGTTCACACTGAATGAAAAAGAATTGTTCAATAACAACGTTCAAATGGTTCGTTAGCGAGATGAAAAACAAACCGAATTTTATTGCTCTAAATGGCGTAATAAATTAATTAGGCAAATGACGACGAGATTAATAAGCTGCTGTAACAACCATTTCTCCCTTTTGGTTTAACACACAATCACACATCCTCTCATCTCGCATGCACATTTCTTTCTCATTTATTGGGCCAGGAGATAGCGTAAAATTACCACATAAAGGTACAAAATTTTGAATTGTTCCATATAACGGTACAGCACCAATTAAAACATCATTTGAATTTAATTATTCTAGCTGATAGGAGACAAAGGTAGATTCAGACAAAGAGCCCTTACAGGCCCCCTATAGGTTCAACCGCATCTAAATTGCGTTGAAAAAATTAGAAAATTTGAATGGAACTCACTTCCTTTTTTCCTATCAGTCCCCCAGCCCCCTCATGTCATTTATCATTGCAACAATCATTACATAAAATTTCTATGCATATTTTTCCATGAGTACTATAGTACTCACAGACTATTATTACGTAGCTAGTACATAATATTGTTATGTTGATTGTAGATTACGTACAATCGTACAAAAACAAAACTGATGTTTATCAATAAAACAAAAGTGATGATATTTCCTCGTAGGTACTTGGACCTAATCACGCTGGGTGAGTAGGAGAGAGAGAGGGAGAGAGAAGAGGGAGGGAGAGATAGATGAGAAAGAGAATGAGGGAATACTGGGAAAGATATTATTTTGAAGAGTGTATATTTTATTCTCTCCTCCTCCCATAAGCTCTCTCCCTCTCCATTCCCTTTCTAAAAGATAAGGATTTTTTTTATATATATAAGCCACAAATTCGCACCTCATAACATCTTCTCAGTTCATATACCCTCCATCTCTCTCTTCTTTCTACACATCCCCCCCCCTTTACATTACAAATCTCTTCCGATTTTCCCTCTCCCTCCTTCCCTGCCCCACTTCTCCTTCCCTCTCCCTATGTCCCACCTCCTCTTCTTTCCTTTCTCCCTCTCTCCTTCGTTTCTTTCTTTCCTCTTCCATCCCTCCCTTCATTTCCTCTCCTTACGTCTCCCCCTCGACATCACAGCATTTTCATTTCCTATTCGTTCAGAAGTGTCAAAAAAATAACCTCCTCGTGAGTATTCCCTCCCTCCCTCCCTCCTCTCTGTCAACTCTCCAGCTCTCCTTTCTATTTTCCCTCTCAATTCTTTTATATTTATTCTCTTCCTTCATACATCTTCTTACTCTCCTCCTCTATTTCTTCTGCATCTTCCTCAATTCCATTACTTATTCTCTTTTTATTCTGCCTCTACATCTTCTTCTTCTTCTCCTCCTCCTCCTCCATCTTTGTAATTACTTCTCTTTTTCTCATCCTCCCCCTCTCTTCTCCTTCTCAGTAGTCTTTCTTGTCCCTTTTTTCTTTCCCTTGATTCTCATTTTTGAACGAACGAACCGAATTCTATTCAATTTTTAACATTAATCGTAGGATTTGGCATTTAGTGACAGCTATCTGTTCCGGGATTGTTCTCGAACGGTATATGACTCTCTCTCTCTCTCTCTCTCTCTCTCTCTCTCTCTCTCTTTCTTTCTCTCTGTCTCCCTCAATCTTTCTCTGTCTCTTTCTGCCTTTCTCTATCTCTCTTTCTTTTTGTCTTCCCTAATATCAATATATTATTATCAGTTACCTACAATTTTATTATTCTTTTATGTAAATAGGTTAATGAGGTGAGAGCGATCTCTACATCAATTTTGTGTGGTCTGGGGTTTAAATAAATTTATTATAGCGCCGTAGGCGAAATTTTTTGTTAATTGTAGTACGATGTCACAATTTTTTGGTGCATTGATTGAATATTTTTTTCTCTCCCAACTAGGGTTACCAGATTTGTTTTTCGTATTTACGAGATAAATCTTAAAAATAAGGTTTTCAAATCTCTTCGTGTACCACCAGAAATGCTTATGCGTACCACTAGTAGTACGCGTACCATAGATGGGGAACCTCTGATCTAGGATGAAGAAAATAATTATATCGTCTCACATATTTGCTTATAGTTAGATAGTCATTCCTATCGGAGTTGGATTTTTTATCAACTGATTTATTATTACCAATGCATTCTATTCTATATTTTTCTTTAAAACTATCTAGGGCAGGGGTTCCCAAACTTTTGAGTACTGTGTACCACCTGTTACGTCAAGGCTCTTTTGGCGTACCTCCAAACATCAATTTTGTGTGGTCTGGGGTTTAAATAAATATATTATAGCGCCACAGGCGAAATTTTTTGTTAATTGTAGTACGATGTCACAATTTTTTGGTGCATTGATTGAATATTTTTTTCTCTCCCAACTAGGTTTACCAGATTTGTTTTTCGTATTTACGAGATAAATCTTAAAAATAAGGTTTTCAAATCCCTTCGTGTACCACCAGAAATGCTTATGCGTACCACTAGTAGTACGCGTACCACAGACTGGGAACCTCTGATCTAGGATGAAGAAAATAATTATATCGTCTCACATATTTGCTTATAGTTAGATAGTCATTCCTATCGGAGTTGGATAAATAATTGCTGAATTGATATTTTTTTAGTTATGTTATCAATGTTACCTGCCTTGGAATGATTAAGTTTTGGTATTGTCTGTCGCTGACTAATAGAGCTGACGGTCTAAATAGAGCATCTATTTGTTCCAATGTACCTACTATTTGTTCCAATGCTCTGGTCTAATTGATTGAAGAACAGCTATATCAGAGTATGTACCTTCCAGATATCGAACCTTCGTAATTCCCTTTTGTTTTCGCCTAATTCAGGTCTGACGAGAGAGTAAGAAAAAAACTCGAATAATTTCAGGGAAATTAAAAAAAGGAGAGAAAAGAAATGGGAGTTGGATAAATAATTGCTGAATTGATATTTTTTTAGTTATGTTATCAATGTTACCTGCCTTGGAATGATTAAGTTTTGGTATTGTCTGTCGCTGACTAATAGAGCTGACAGTCTAAATAGAGCATCTATTTGTTCCAATGTACCTACTATTTGTTCCAATGCTCTGGTCTAATTGATTGAAGAACAGCTATATCAGAGTATGTACCTTCCAGAAATCGAACCTTCGTAATTCCCTTTTGTTTTCGCCTAATTCAGGTCTGACGAGAGAGTAAGAAAAAAACTCGAATAATTTCAGGGAAATTAAAAAAAGGAGAGAAAAGAAATGAGAAAAATAAGCTCATGAAATCTAGTTAGTACTTTTTTAAGCATTTTTTTCCCTCCTTCTTATTCTTTTTTTGCTTTCTTTTCTATACTTCAGCAGGAGTTTTTCTTAATATTGTTATGTTTGTAATACTGACAGGGGGTCTTCAGCAAAGAAATGAGAAAAATAAGCTCATGAAATCTAGTTAGTACTTTTTTAAGCATTTTTTTCCTCCTTATTCTTTTTTTGCTTTCTTTTCTATACTTCAGCAGGAGTTTTTCTTAATATTGTTATGTTTGTAATACTGACAGGGGGTCTTCAGTATTTCGTAGAAAATCTTCAGTAGAAATCATGAGTTTTCAAGAACCTTCATGAAACATAGGTATATTTATTTATTTTTTATTCCTCTAATTCTAATACTAGTTACCGACAAAAGTGGCTGATAAAATACACCATCTGCTTGAAAAAAGGACCTCAGTACTAAAATAGATGATAATTTAATCTTCCCACCCTGTAGGATACCTTTGAACATAAAAAAAGAACAGAAATCTAAAAATAAAGGTACAAGGTAGGGGTAGGTATACAAAATTAATAAGACAAACAAACTTGGGACTTTTTTTTTCTTCTTCGACTTTTTTATTCTCTCCTCTGTTGAGAAAATGGCACAAATTTTCTCTAATAGAATGATCGTCAGTATCATCCCTATGAATAAATTGTATTAACGAGGAGGAGGAGTAGGAGGA
>NW_007377711.1:194879-196937 GCF_000475195.1 Diaphorina citri
TTTTACCAGAACAATATTTTGCGTATTCTGCGCGTTGATAATAAATTCACCGTAGGAGAAGAAATCAAAAAGTTATATAGGTATCTGTCAGCGAAAGTTTCCTAACAAAATGAACGGAAATGATGGATTTTTTTTCTTCGTCTCAAGTTTCCCTGCCGTGCTGCAACAGGCATGGATTCCTGGAATCCGGGAATGTATAGAATAGATCCTATTTTTATCCTGCTGAGATAGGACTGAAAAGTCCTTTATACCCCTGCAATCTAAGCTAAACAAACCAAACCAAAGATGTAATCAGAATTATCCGCATTTCTGCAAGGAAAATATATTAAGAAAAAAGATCTGACAAGAGAAATAGTGATCCTTATTTATTTGTTTGTTTTAATGAATGGTACAAAACTACTAATTTTTCTTGAACAGCGGGATCACAAATTTTGTGATTGTTCACTTTTCAGCTTAAGAAAAAAGATCTGACAAGAGAAATAGTGATCCTTATTTAGGTATTTGTTTGTTTTAATGAATGGTACAAAACTACTAATTTTTCTTGAACAGCGGGATCACAAATTTTGTGATTGTTCACTTTTCAGCTTTTTGATGGAACAATCTGTAGATCTTGTATCCATCCCTGTTTGAACCTGAATTTATCCCCTAATGTGGAAATTTCATGTTCAAGAACTTGATTTCATGTTCAAGAACTTGAAATCCGCAGTTCATTACTAGTAAATCTAATGTTACTTTGAGAAAATTTAATGTTCCTTCTTGAAAACTTTTCCCGGGTTAACCTCATTTTTAAAAAAAAAGTGCCCAAACCTATCTACTTTTTTTACACCTTTTTTGTTTGATTCAACACATTTTTTCCGAAGCTTTGGAAGGAAGTTGATCAAAATGAGAAAATGTATTCCAAATTTTTTTTAAAAGAAGAATGAATTTGTAACCATGCGATGGTATTTTTTGCCTGAAGAAGTTCTCCCTAATTTGTAGTTAATAGAGTAGGTTCATACAATTGTTCGTTTCCAGCCTAGTTAGCTTGGTTGGTGGCGCGGAGGCCTTGTAAGCGCTAGGCCGCGGGTTTGATTCCCGCCCGGGGCGGATTTTATCCTGATGGGATAATGTTCGTTCTCGGAACGGCTGCACTGAAAAAAAAAAATTCCAAGTCAGTATTGTTAGGCGCAAAATTAACTGGATATAGTTGTATCACCTTAAATAGGTGTGAAACATCTCTAAATTAAATATTAGCTTAGGAGGTCGTGTATTATTGTATATTATCTTAAAACAAATAAACATGTTATTTTCAATCAATCAATCAATCTGATTGATTGATTCGCTCTCTTTCTGTCTCTATCTCCCACTCTTTCTCGGGTTCCCTCCCTTTTTCTTTCTGTCTTTTTATTTCCCTTTCTTCTCTCTCGCTCTCTCTCTCTCTCTCTCTCTCTCTCTTTCTCTCTCTCTCTTTCTTTCTCTTTGTGTGTCTCTTTCCCTTTCTCCATTCTTTCTCTCTTTCTCTTTGAGAACCAAGGTTACTGAAAGTCAACAGAACAACATTGTATTCTTATTGGTCGGATAAGAAATCAGTGGGTGGAAAGGAACTCAACATTCTCAAATGTTGTAACGATAGGAATTTGAAGACGAATGTAGAATAGAAGGGATTTCTCTTTCTCCTTCCTTCTCTCTTTCTCTCTCCCTCCTTCTCTCTTTCTCTTTCTTTCTCTTTCTCTCTCTCTCTCTCTCCCTCTCCTTCTATTCGTAAACAAAAGAAAGGAAAATATTTTCATTTGTCAGTGGTATTTTTAATTGATTGAACAGTCCTTTGAGCCTTTGAAAGAAATGGGGGGAATACCTTCCTCTCAATATTACTGGGACTCTTTTTTTTTTTCAGATGTGTGTGCGTGTGTTTTTTTTTTTTTTTTTTTTTTCTTCCGGAATTCCTGTCATCTCCTTCGCCTTCTCTGTCTTTGCCCTATTTCTGTCCCTCTCTCCTTTTTTGTCTTATTAACTTTACATTTGTCTTTTCCAGAGCAGTATAGATCTCCAAGAACCCTGGAATTCCTATATTAAATTATT
>NW_007377711.1:198100-208957 GCF_000475195.1 Diaphorina citri
CTAGCTCTCTGGCCTAGATGACACCTCTTGGTATCCTCATAATGGGATAGTATATGAACTCACAGCTTTTCTCTGGAATAAACTTGAGTGTGCGGACTCTGTAGAGGTGCTGCAGGTGAATTTCAGAGAAACTGAGGAGGGTGAAATATACCAGTGAGGGTACTTCTAGGTTCCATCAAGGCCCGGGGCAGGTGAAAAAAATACTGGTCACAATAGATCTACAGAGGTCGCAGTGTTCATTGCATACTCTCTCGGGAGAGGAGCAACCAGTCGCATAATAGAATAGAATAGATACAAAATATGGCAGGTGCTAACACAAATTACCTACTCAGTGCATAAAGGACGCAATATTGCATCAAATTTCCCCATTTTATCCTCAATTTATTTCGCAGGGATAGACGTTGTTGAGCTTGGTTATTTATCTATTTGTTGGTGATAGGTTGAAGTGTTGACGCAGGCTTTGAGTCCTTTACAGGTTAACATCCAAAACCATCTCATTTACACTTCAAAAGATTCTGTCCCAAAATAATATATTTACGTCTTCGGACGAATCAATATAGACAAAGTGTTTCCATAGCGACCTTTTTTTAACATGTGTCCCTATATTTCTCGCCTTAGGTTTTATACTTTCCTTATCTCAAAATACTCTCTCAGAAGAAGTACTGAAGCATCAATTCCAAACATCTAATTGGTAAAAATCTTCTTCATTTTGACTTGAGTGAGAGCTAGAATTTTTGTGCATAAGAAATACGTTTGTTTGTGCCTATATTGACAGTCAGAACGTGTGTAGTGGGGGAAAGGCTTCAAACCTAGGTTTGTCAGATCGTCTGAAAGACTTAGGTCTCGATAATTTCCGCTACTCATGCTCAGACTGTCACGGTCTAAGAGTGAGTAGCGGGCATTAGAATGCACGCGCATTA
This sequence comes from Diaphorina citri, assembly GCF_000475195.1. NCBI lineage: Eukaryota > Metazoa > Arthropoda > Insecta > Hemiptera > Psyllidae > Diaphorina > Diaphorina citri. The sequence continues at coordinate 199,021 of NW_007377711.1, forward strand.
CTATAATGCAAGTTCTACGTTCCCTTAGATACAAAATATGGTCTCGCTGGAGGATGTAAAACTGAGACCAAACCAGCCCTGTCAAGCCACAGACAATAACAGTGGCTCTTGAGGGTACCTGAATGGGAGTACGGTCAAGTCCGTCTCAGGAAGTAGGGTACAACGACATAATTATGTACCTGAATATCCCTCAGACCCCTACGATTCGGGGGCCCTGAACTAGCTCTCTGGCCTGGATGGCACCTCTTGGTATCCTCATAATGGGATAGTATATGAACTCACAGCTTTTCTCTGGAATAAACTTGAGTGTGCGGACTCTGTAGAGGTGCTGCAGGTGAATTTCAGAGAAACTGAGGAGGGTGAAAAAATATACCAGTGAGGGTACTTCTAGGTTCCATCAAGGCCCGGGGATAGCAGCTCGGGCAGGGGAAAAAAATACTGGTCACAATAGATCTATAGAGCTCGCAGTGTTCATTGCATACTCTCTCGGGAGAGGAGCAACCAGTCCCATAATAGAATAGAATAGAATAGATACAAAATATGGCAGGTGCTAACACAAATTACCTACTCAGTGCATAAAGGACGCAATATTGCATCAAATTTCCAGAGAAACCAACAAGGTGGAAAACTGTTAGATGACTGTAAAAATAGTTCTCTATGCCGTATACGGCTCCGTTTCTACCGACTCGATTTGAATCTGCCGTCACCGCAACAACTTGTGCTTAACAAAATCCTGACAAGTAAATTGAATGGGAAACACAGATGCATTTAATTCACAGCATGATTTCTTGCGAAAAGTTCACAGATGTAAAATTCAAAACCCTTCTGCCTTCCTTCCACGTAGATTTTTTTGCTGAGGTTTGGAACGAAACTTTTGCAGCACTTGGATTGATTCAAAATAATTCAAAAAGTTTCCGACATCGACATCATTACGACGGAGTTGATTTCCGTCTCGGAAAGCTTATTAGGAAAGTTCGGTCTCCTATCGAACATTTGATGGGGGTGTATACTACGGTGCTACGGGATGGACATGCTACGTCACGGTCAAACAGATCACATGAATCCAATGCAGTTGTTTCATTGCTGCGAAATAAAACAGCGGTGGAGAAGAAGAAGAAGAAGAAGAAGAAGAAGAAGAAGAAGAAGAAGAGGAGGAGGAGGAGGAGAGGAAAAGATACTTACTTACTCGTACATGGTATTATCTGGTATCTGGTATTACCTATGTATGTATTAAAAGTACGGTACCTACCTACAAACCTACATTTTTCCAGCTTCTAACTTTCTCCTAACATAGCTATAATAGGTACCTACTCAATATAAAAATAACATTGCTTTTTCTTCTTCTTCTTCTTCTTCTTCTTTTCATGGAGGTACAAGATTTATTATGTTTGTACAATCCACAATTTTCACATGGCATGCCGGTATAATATCGGTTACACTCTGTATTTTCATCATAATATAATATTACTTTGTATATATTATGCTATAAGCTATAAGTATTTATATTGCTACACTCTGTGTATTGTTATCATAATATATCGCCCTAATATACACTATATATCAAACCCCCTATATGCGGCGCAAAGAATACCATTAGATTCCATTAGGTGTATTTTTCTCTCAAGATTCAATGTGGCAAGAACTTCAGGGCAGCTACACAGTCAAACAGATCACATGAATCCAATGCAGTTGTTTCATTGCTGCGAAATAAAACAGCGGTGGAGAAGAAGAAGAAGAAAGAAGAAGAAGAGGAGGAGAAGGAGAGGAAAAGATACTTACTTACTCGTACATGGTATTATCTGGTATTACCTATGTATGTATTAAAAGTACGGTACCTACCTACAAACCTACATTTTTCCAGCTTCTAGCTTTCTCCTAACATAGCTATAATAGGTACCTACTCAATATAAAAATAACATTGTGCTTTTTCTTCTTCTTCTTCTTCTTCTTTTTTTTCATGGAGGTAGGTACAAGATCTATTATGTTTAATACAATCCACAATTTTCACATGGCATGCCGGTATAATATCGGTTACACTCTGTATTTTCTTCATAATATAATATTACTTTCTATATACCTAGGTATTATGCTATAAGTATTTATAGTGCTACACTCTGTGTATTGTTATCATAATATACCGCCCTAATATACACGATATATCAAACCCCCTATAACCCTATATGCGGCGCAAAGAATACCATTAGATTCCATTAGGTGTATTTTTCTCTCAAGATTCAATGTGGCAAGAACTTCAGGGCAGCTACGTGAGTTATTTCCTCCAGTTCATACAGAGCGTCTGCTCTTTTTACTTTCTATTACTACAGTATAGCGGAGCTATACTAGTAATGAAAGTATTGCAATCGGTCCAAATTTTCAAAATCGGGAGATGGTTGGAAATATCCATTTTGGGGTCCCCTGATTCCAAAAAAGTGGTTTTTAGCCCATGGTCTGTACGTATGTATGTACGTATGTACGTATGTACGTATGTATGTACTACAGGTTTAAATGGGAAAAGGTGGTATACAAAATATCTCAAGAACGGTTTGTCCTAGAGCGATGAAATTTGGTATGCTATCCCGGTATGGTCCAAGGACGCGACTGTAACAATTTGGCAAAAATCGGATAGTCACCCATCCTGATATTAACCAAAGTAATTGTTGCTTAACCCTCATTTCGTGGAAAATGTAGAAAAGGTTGTGAACAAAATATCTCAAGAACGGTTTGTAGTAGAGAAATGAAATTTGGTATGCTATCCCGATATGGTCCAAGGACGCGACTGTAACAATTTGGCAAAAATCGGATAAATTATATCGTCTCACATATTTGCTTATAGTTAGATAGTCATTCCTATCGGAGTTGGATAAATAATTGCTGAATTGATATTTTTTTAGTTATGTTATCAATGTTACCTGCCTTGGAATGATTAAGTTTTGGTATTGTCTGTCGCTGACTAATAGAGCTGACAGTCTAAATAGAGCATCTATTTGTTCCAATGTACCTACTATTTGTTCCAATGCTCTGGTCTAATTGATTGAAGAACAGCTATATCAGAGTATGTACCTTCCAGATATCGAACCTTCGTAATTCCCTTTTGTTTTCGCCTAATTCAGGTCTGACGAGAGAGTAAGAAAAAAACTCGAATAATTTCAGGGAAATTAAAAAAAGGAGAGAAAAGAAATGAGAAAAATAAGCTCATGAAATCTAGTTAGTACTTTTTTAAGCATTTTTTTCCCTCCTTCTTATTCTTTTTTTGCTTTCTTTTCTATACTTCAGCAGGAGTTTTTCTTAATATTGTTATGTTTGTAATACTGACAGGGGGTCTTCAGTATTTCGTAGAAAATCTTCAGTAGAAATCATGAGTTTTCAAGAACCTTCATGAAACATAGGTATATTTATTTATTTTTTATTCCTCTAATACTAGTTACCGACAAAAGTGGCTGATAAAATACACCATCTGCTTGAAAAAAGGACCTCAGTACTAAAATAGATGATAATTTAATCCTCCATACCGTAGCTGATTTGAAATTTCATAGAAACAACCAACGTTCTCTCCCACCCTGTAGGATACCTTTGAACATAAAAAAAGAACAGAAATCTAAAAATAAAGGTACAAGGTAGGGGTAGGTATACAAAATTAATAAGACAAACAAACTTGGGACTTTTTTTTTCTTCTTCGACTTTTTTATTCTCTCCTCTGTTGAGAAAATGGCACAAATTTTCTCTAATAGAATGATCGTCAGTATCATCCCTATGAATAAATTGTATTAACGAGGAGGAGGAGTAGGAGGAAGAGGAGGAGGAGTAGAAGGAGGAGGAAGAGAAGTAGGAGTAGGAGGAGGAGGAGTAGGAGGAGGAGGAAGAGAAGTAGGAGGAGGAGTAGGAGGAGGAGGGGTAGGAGGAGAAGGAGGACTAGGTACTTCTTGTAGGACTAGTAGCAGTGGAAAAATAGAATAGAATATACCCTGTTTAGTGTTTATACTACCAGAATGAGACTGAAAAGTCCCTTTACTCTCGCAGTCTAAACAAGGTCTTACGTTATGTATGTATTTGGTACAATATTGATTTGTACTGTACCGTTTGGTTTCCTTTGGTTTAGGTCTGTTGTCTGAGCTAACATTCTTGTTCATCTAAACTAAATTTAATATTCCAAATTCCAAATAATATTCCAAAAAATACATACATCATACTCGTATGTAAATATATATATAGATTTTTAGATGAACATTATTCATGTCCATCTCTTACAAATTAATGTTACAGACATTGTTCTGTACCAAGTTCTTTCTTTCTTGTTTTCCCTCCTACAAAACCATCTTGGGACCCATCCATTATCCCTGTCACCTTTATCTTCTAGTAGCCTAGAAGAGAAAAGTAAAATATATTTACGTCTGCCATCATATGTAAGTATAAAATACATGTATTTACATATGACCTCTTGGTCTAAATTGAATTCTAGCCAATGAAAATTGACGTTATTCATCAGGTCATTAAAATCTCAACCCCATAGGTGAAAACTTTTTTACACTTTCCATTTATTCTTTTTTTCCTCTCTCTCCCTGTCTTTCTATCCCTTTCTGTCTCTCCCTTCCTCTCTCTCTCTCTGTTTCTCTTTTTCTCCTTCCCTTCCTATCTCTCTCACTCTCTTTTGATCTCTTGCTCTCCGTCTCATTCCCTTTTTTATCTGCTTTTCCTTTCCTTTAACGCTTTTCGTCAAAAGTCCTGAGGAAGTATTAAAAGGGAAAGTGAGAGAGATAGAGTAAGAGAGAGATAAATTCGAGAAAAAACAATACCTACATCCATTATGATCCTTTTTTATCCTTATTAGCCCATTTTATCCTCAATTTATTTCACAGAGACGTTGTTGAGCTGGGTTATTTATCTATTTGTTGGTGATAGGTTGAAGTGTTGACGCAGGCTTTAAGTCCTTTACAGGTTAACATCCAAAACCATCTCATTTACACTTCAAAAGATTCTGCACCAAAATAATATATTTACGTCTTCGGACGAATCAATATAGACAAAGTGTTTCCATAGCGACCTTTTTTTTTTAACATGTGTCCCTATATTTCTCGCCTTAGGTTTTATACTTTCCCTATCTCAAAATACTCTTTCAGAAGAAGTACTGAAGCATCAATTCCAAACATCTGCCTAATTGGTAAAAATCTTCTTCATTTTGACTTGAGAGCTAGAATTTTTGTGCATAAAAAATACGCTTGTATGTGCCTATATTGACAGTCAGAACGTTTGTAGTGGGAAAGGCTTCAAACCTAGGTTTGTCAGATCGTCTGAAAGACTTAGGTCTCGATAATTTCCGCTACTCATGCTCAGACTGTCACGGTGGAGGAGTAGGAGGACTAGGTACTTCTTGTAGGACTAGTAGCAGTGGAAAAATAGAATAGAATATACCCTGTTTATACTACCAGAATGAGGCTGAAAAGTCCCTTTACTCTCGCAGTCTAAACAAGGTCTTACTTATATGTATTTGGTACAATATTTGTACTGTGTACCGTTTGGTTTCCTTTGGTTTAGGTCTGTTGTCTGAGCTAACATTCTTGTTCATCTAAACTAAATTTAATATTCTAAATTCCAAATAATATTCCAAAAAATACATACATCATACTCGTATGTAAATATATATATATAGATTTTTAGATGAACATTATTCATGTCCATCTCTTACAAATTAATGTTACAGACATTGTTCTGTACCAAGTTCTTTCTTTCTTGTTTTCCCTCCTACAAAACCATCTTGGGACCCATCCATTATCCCTGTCACCTTTATCTTCTAGTAGCCTAGAAGAGAAAAGTAAAATATATTTACGTCTGCCATCATATGTAAGTATAAAATACATGTACCTATTTACATAATTATGACCTCTTGGTCTAAATTGAATTCTAGCCAATGAAAATTGACGTTATTCATCAGGTCATTAAAATCTCAACCCCATAGGTGAAAATGAAAATCTCCGTCTCTCTCTCTCTTTCTACCACTTCCACTCTCTCTCTCTTTTATTAGCAGAGGAGGCGATCTTATATCTCTATTCGACAACGTCATAATCATCAATTCATCACACTCAAAACCTAAAACTACGGTGTGATACTATATGACATAGAATTGTGATTATCACGTTAGCAAATACAAGCAATAGCATCAATACAATATGGGAATGGCAATACAAGGACCATTGCTTCTTGAGAAAAAATTCCACTGTGATCCACCCTGTACCTACAAAATAAGAGAGACTTGATATAGAAGTTAAAATAACGACACGAGATATCGTGAAAGAGAAAACATGTGAACGAAGAAAGTGTGAAAAACAAAAGGGGGAAAATGAAGAAAATGCTCGGAAAAATATGTCAAAAGCTCATGTGGGCTGTAAGCTGTAAATTTCCCCCAAATCTTGTAAGGTACCGAAATTTAATGTTACACAATACTACCCGCCTTCTTGTTCCATGTTTTATCTTGGCAATACTGGCAACATGGCAAGAATCTCAGCTTAGATTAGACTTGGAGTGAAGTGAAAAGAGAAATATCAAAGACAGCATTTAATACAGGTTTTGTGCTTAAACGTACAGGGAGTGCAAAAGGCGAAGAAGATTTTCACGGAAAATGACATTTTGTTTAGCTCTTTAGACAACATTACGAGCACACAACACTCGTTAGTTCGTTTACTATTACTATTGGTTTTAGATAGAAAGGTACTTAATTTGTATGAATGCCGTATAACTATTTGCGTATGCAATGTGCTACACATTAGATATTGGTGGAGATGTCTGTTTTACCAGGAGGAAAAGTGTAGGGTCTACTAGAGGGTTAAATACAGAGATGCATTTTCCATTGCTTGCGCGACGTTGTCTCTAATTCTGTAACTGACCATCTGATGCATAACAAACCCAAGTTTTGTGAATGTAAAGTTGTAAAGCTATTTGGGGAAAACAATAAACCAAAATTTTGATTCCACTTCACAAAAAAGTTTTCCGCTGTCAGATAGTTTGTTTCGAGATTATCAAAAGTTAAAGGTCATGGCATTAATTTTTCTTTATTAATAATACAATTCTTGCCAAAACGTCTATTTGAAATACTTACCTTTTGTGAAAATGACGTTTTGCTGAATTGGAAATTTCGAGGGTAGTTTTGGACTTTCGAGTTTCGATATGGAGGGATACCTATTTTGCTGACTTGTACATCTTGTAAGCCATACTAGAAACCACATTGTTAGAGTCGAACTTTCGAAGACTTTTTTTTCTACCAGGTATCAGGACTCGAACTTTTGCCTGTATTTATGCCAGGTACCTATAACCTTAAATCAAGTACAAGTAGTTACGTGGGTAGGTACCTATTTCACCTTAAAACAAGCGGGGCCCGTCCCTCCGGGAATTTTTCGATCTTGGTTAAAGAAAATCAGTATTTATGTACCTACCTATTTTTTTTAATAATCAGTTTATTATTATTCTTGATTTGATTTTATGATTTTACTTTCATGTAATGATTTAAATCAAGACTAGAGCCCGTCTTTAATATTCAGTTTATTATTATTTTTGATTTGATTTTTTGATTTTACTTTCATGTAATGATTTAAAATCAAGACTAGAGCCCGTTCTCATAGAAAGGTATTTAATTTGTATGAATGCCGTATAACTGTTTGCGTATGCAATGTGCTACACATTAGATATTGGTGGAGATGTCTGTTTCACCAGGAGGAAAAGTGTAGGGTCTACTAGAGGGTTAAATACAGAGATGCATTTTCCATTGCTTGCGCGACGTTGTCTCTAATTCTGTAACTGACCATCTGATGCATAACAAACCCAAGTTTTGTGAATGTAAAGTTGTAAAGCTATTTGGGGAAAACAATAAACCAAAATTTTCATTCCACTTCACAAAAAAGTTTTCCGCTGTCAGATAGTTTGTTTCGAGATTATCAAAAGTTAAAGGTCATGGCATTAAATTTTCTTTATTAATAATACAATTCTTGCCAAAACGTCTATTTAAAATACTTACCTTTTGTGAAAATGACGTTTTGCTGAATTGGAAATTTCGAGGGTAGTTTTGGACTTTCGAGTTTCGATACGGAGGGATATTTTGCTGACTTGTACATCTTGTAAGCCATACTAGAAACCACATTGTTAGAGTCGAACTTTCGAAGACTTTTTTCTACCAGGTATCAGGACTCGAACTTTTGCCTGTATTTATGCCAGGTACCGATATCCTTAAATCAAGTACAAGTAGGTACGTGGGTAGGTACCTATTTCACCTTAAAAATGAAGAATGCATTGTACATGGACATGGACTGATAGTACCTACGTACAGAGTAAGGGGAACACTGGAAAACTCTTCCTGTCAATATCTAGCATGACGAAATTTTTAAATCCGACCCTGGATTGCTATTTTCTTTTCATTAGATTCTAGACAATAAAACCAATCTATTTGATTGGAAATCAGCAGAATGCTAGAGAATAGAATGTGAGACTTACTTTCTAAACAATAATTTATACGAGAAAATTCATTTGGAACATGCGTTTTACTATCGCAATCGTCCGTCGCGAGATGGTACGATATTACGATTTTATGCTAACGAAATAGATTTACAATTCCCCTTCGTGAAAAACAAAATAAGAATTTGTGGACATGAATAATGCACAAGTGTAGTGCAAATTGCATACCCTCTTGCTCCTTCCGCAATATGGATGGATTTCAGAGACGTGTTTTCACATATCCCGCATTTATTTTAACCTTAACGTTACCTACATTTGTGTTGGGTTACAGAATGACGTTTGTTTATATTTCAATTTAATCCGTTTAGCTCTCTGAGTAGCTCAAAGTAACGGGTGACCTGAAAATGGTACAGTGTCCTAGATTTTCGTAATATACTTACCGCCATTTACCTTAATGAATATCAAGCTCTCCACTATGAGAAGAATCTATTCGGATAAGGAAATTAGTAGGTACCTATTTACTATCTATATGTATATTACAATCACATTAGTTTCATATCGAAAAAATCCAAACTTGCCCCAACATTTCTATCCAGAGTGGTAGGTGGAAATGTGTTGGATGTTGGATATACATACCTACCTGGAACTCGGAACCGGGAACCTGGGGGTTACAACTTTTTAATGCAAATTTTATAAACTTCTCTCTTCCTTTTCCTCCTTCCTCTTTCGTAGGCTTCCGTGAGTAATTTCATTTCCTATTTCATTAAAAGTTTCTCTTTAATATACTAAATACACACCTCCCTATAACTGAACGCACATTTTTTTACATTGCTAAGTGTACTTTCATAATATTATAATGTAGGCAAATACGTTAGTGGATGTTTCACTTAATGGAAATGTGTAGAGATGTAGATTGTAGAGGGTGGTGAGAAGGAAGAGGGCGATTTTTCGAAACCAGAGAGAATTTCACAAGGCTCATGATAGTCTCGAATTTTTCGTTGCACCCTGTTGAAAATTTCCACTCTCTAACGCTCGAGAGGAAAAAATAAATTATTAGATAGATACTGCTAAAGTATAAAATATTATTGCGATGCTAAATAACATTTTAGAGAACCCGAGGATACCTACACAGGCTGAATCACTTTAGCATCACCGGCTCTTTCAATTTTAATTGCATACCAAATTTCAAGTCTCTAGCTCATATCGTTCCCGAGATATTGTTAAACTAGACCGAAATCCGCCAAAAAGCGGTAAAATGCCGCTCACTCTAACGCTCGAGAGGAAAAAATAAATTATTAGATAGGTACTGCTAAAGTATAAAATAAATTTGCGATGCTAAATAACATTTTAGAGAACCCGAGGATACCTACACAGGCTGAATCACTTTAGCATCACCGGCTCTTTCAATTTTAATTACATTGGGCACTCAGCAGTTCGGAAATGAGTACCGTACGATGAGGAATAAAACTAAAACTGCGCGCAATCCTTCCGATTCTCTCCCCCC
>NW_007377711.1:208967-272572 GCF_000475195.1 Diaphorina citri
ACTTAACCAAAAGTTTCGTGTCGCATCCTTGTCACATTTGACAGCTACATACCAAATTTCAAGTTGCTAGCTCTTACCGCTATAACCAACAGGTAGGAGGTAGCATACCAATGTACGAGTAGGTAAAGTATCAGAAAGTTATGAATATGAAACCGTAAGACAGGTAACACTTACCTACTACCTATAGGTACCCTCATAAATATGTACTCAAATGAAATAGTAGGTACATCGGTAGTATTCGGTAGGTAGCCACGAGTATAATAAGAAAGTTACGTATACCCTATGTAGGTATTTTAAGTTTCCAATTTTATATTTGACGTACCTAGACAACTAGACATAACTACGTATGGTGATACACTTACCAGAAAAAAACTGCATAATAATTTAATAATGGAGGAGTTGCAATTGAGAAAATATTATTAATGAAAGGTCAATTCCTACGTAAAAAGTTGTGAAAAATCCAAATCTGAGGTCAAAACTCCGAAAAAGTAACTTTATAAGGTCGAAAATTCAATTTTCAATTGCTGTTCTAATGAAAAAGTTCAAAGAGTTGTGACGTCAGATTTCACGTCAGAATGCGCAGAAACGCTTGCGCACCAACGAACGAAGCGGGAGTCATGAATTATGACGTCATCGCCTACGGGAGCGTATGCCGTGACGTCCCTAGGTACCCTCATAAATATGTACTCAAATGAAATAGTAGGTACATCGGTAGGTAGCCACGAGTATAATAAGAAAGTTACGTATAGGTACCCTATTTATTTTAAGTTTCCATCAATTTTATATTTGACGTACCTAAACAAAACTACGTATGGTTATACACTTACCCAGAAAAGAAACTGCATAATAAAGGAGGAGTTGCAATTGAGAAAATATTATTAATAAAAGGTCAATTCCTACGTAAAAAGTTGTGAAAAATCCAAATCTGAGGTCAAAACTCCGAAAAAGTAACTTTATAAGGTCGAAAATTCAATTTTCAATTGCCGTTCTAACAAAAAAATTCAAAGAGTTGTGACGTCAGATTTCACGTCAAAATGCGCAGAAACGCTTGCGCACCAACGAACGAAGCGGGAGTCATGAATTATGACGTCATCGCCTACGGGAGCGTATGCCGTGACGTCAAAGTTTACGATTTACCGCGAAGCGGGAGTCATGAATTATGACGTCATCGCCTACGGGAGCATATGTCGTGACGTCAAACTTTACGATTTATCGGTGTTATCTCTGTATCTAGAAGTCGTAGAAGAAAACGAAAAATCCCGTTGGCCCTCATTTTTCCTGTTCTATGACTTTGAAACATCACCCAAGTAAGCGCAACTGATCTATTATAAGTATTGAATAGTCGTCTAGACATTGATGGGAGGAAAAGCTTGATAATACTTTTACTAATAGATATTATCTATCTAGTTAGGGAGAAGTTGAGAATTTCAACTAACAAACTAACTAAAATAACGGGACTTTTTCAAAAAGAACAAATCTGTAATCTGACAATAGATCTTTGGCAAAATTCATGGTCCAGTATTCCCAACTCTAATAAACTGAAATCTATAAAGCCCATCATTGCTCTTAAACTGTGCTCTCCAGAAGATTTCAAACCATTCATCTGTAATCTGACAATAGATCTTTGGCAAAATTCATGGTCCAGTATTCCCAACTCTAATAAACTGAAATCTATAAAGCCCATCATTGGTCCCTGGCCTTCCTGTGATAGGCAGAACAGATGTGAAGAGGTCGTGATATGCCGGATGAGAATCGGCCACACTCGGGCAACTCATGGCCATCTATTCAAACGTACCCCTCCGTCTACCTGTAGGTGTGGCGAGATACTCTCTTCTAACGAAAAAATTCAAAGAGTTGTGACGTCAGATTTCACGTCGAAATGCGGAGAAACGCTTGCGCACCAACGAATGAAGCGGGAGTCATGAATTATGACGTCATCGCCTACGGGAGCGTATGCCGTGACGTGATACTCTCTCTGTGGAACACATTCTCACCTGCGCCCTCCACCGCCATATCCGAGTCTCTCTCTCCCAACACCTCCTGCTCTGTCAGATGACGTCGAGAGCGTCGACTCCCTGTTATCCGATTTGAAAAAACTGAACCTGTATACTAAAATATAATCGCAGTGTGGAATCGGCGCGAACGACCTGTCATTTATCAGTGTTAAAGCGCCTAAAGGTTATCTCTGTATCTAGAAGTCGTAGAAGAAAACGAAAGATCCCGTTGGCCCTCATTTTTCCTGTTCTACCTATGACTTTGAAACATCACCCAAGTAAGCGCAACTGATCTATTATAAGTATTGAATAGTCGTCTAGACATTGAAGGGAGGAAAAACTTGATAATACTTTTAGTAATAGATATTATCTATCTAGTTAGGGAGAAGTTGAGAATTTCAACTAACAAACTAACTAAAATAACGGGACTTTTTCAAAAAGAACAAAAACAATGGACTCATTAAAAGAAGCATTACATAAAGGGAATTGGAAATTGAATAACAAAATCATAAAAAACTTGGAGCTTGAAATAATAATAATAAAATAGAAAAAAAGTAAAGCACTCTCTGCTTGAGCCCTTACCTATGCCTAATTATCTATTTATGAAAGGTCTGAAAGTACTGTTTAAAGTAATGTTAGTAGCAAGTACAAACAAAACAATTCCTACCCTATTCCAGATGCCCTTACATCAAAGCCCACAGAATGAAAGATGAAAGTCAGCAGTTTTCTTAACTGGAAAATAAAATAGAAACTCAAGAGGTTCTAAAGAAACTTTAATTATTCCGAATGTAAAAAGGAAGAAAAAAAAATTAGGGGAAAGTTTAGGTTTAAGGGAGCTTGAATGATGAAAGGTATGAAAGGCAAAAGAGATGAGGGTTAATGAAAACGGTGTTATTAAAGTTAACCGTTACCCCGAATGAGTTAGTCGTGAAGCGGGATTGTTACAAAATGCAGGGAACTCTCAGGAGTGTTTTTTAATCAGTGGATGCACACAAAGCATTTGACTATGTGCCAATGAATGGAGTTTGAGGTCAGAGTTCAATAGGTTTCGTTCAAGGGGGGAAAAAATGGACCAGTGGATATTTTATATGCTTTTTCAGCATCACGAAGCGTGATTATTTCGGAGGGGACTAAGAGGGGGGTGGAGAGAAAAATAATTATGATGGAAAAAAAAATCGGCCAATCGTACTTCTTTAAATTTGGCCTCGTCACTTTGCACGGTTAGAGTAATAGGATCTCCTCTAGTGTTTACCCATGATATCTACTTACACTATAGTCAAAGGGCGCTAACCACTCTAGATTAGAACACTGATGTTCGATTTTTGAACCAGGTGTGTTGTGTCGTTCAGCTAAAACATTCATTCCCGGATTAAACTGCTGGGTCTGGTTTGGAGCGTCTGCACATTTTCATCCGAATTGTCCTAATCAGCTTAGAATGACTGGGAGTGGAGATGAGAGACACAAAGAGCCACCACAAGATTTAAAGTTTTGCAAAGTTGAAGAAATACTTTTTGTTCAAATATTATCTCAACGAGAAGGGTGGTTTGGTTTCAATGGGAGACAAACGTATGCAACTTTCCCCGGACTCCACCATTCTAGAAGAAAAGTTTCCAATTACAGTGTTATTGCGATATACGAGTACCTCGTACGTAATGCATTTCATGCATTTAAGAATCCCCATTAGAACTTACGTAATATTGGCGCTTCCAATGAATTTATGCAATCCCTTTAACTTTGGTTTTGTCTTTTATGTGCTCAGTTTTCCCTAGATTGAAGTAGGTATGCTAAATGCTAATGTGTTTTACTGTTAGCTGTAGCTGTTCTTACAACTTCTTTCTTTACGAAGGATAAGTACCTGAAATTCTAAATAACATCTATGGAGATATCTAAATTTATGATGTAGGTATACGTAGAATTTTAGAGTTCAGATATCATAACCTATTAGGATTATTACTTCCGAGAGCAACCGATAGGTATTCGTAAGTATTTATGTCAAAGCTTTTTTTAACCTCGTTATTTAACACCTCAAGCTCTAATACATCAGTCAGAAACATGAACCGGAGTCAGGATAGACGGTAAAGAGGAGGAGGAGGAGGAGAGGGGAAATCAAATTTGTATATAAAATATCCGAGGTTTGGGCCGGGGGGGGGTGGGAAAAATAATAAAGGAGATATTGAATAACCCTATCCTTACCCGGGTGGAAAATGTTTAGCAAAATGCAAGGAAATCATCTCTCTGAGAACGGAAATCCGTTGGTTTTTCCCCGTTTTCTCTCTTTTCCCTCGTTTTCTTTCCCTCCATTTCCTCTCGACCCTCCCTTCTCCCCCCTGTATCTTTCCTCGAAGCTTTCTAAACCATTATTTTCTTTTGTCTGATCTTTTGTTATGTTATTTTTCATGGGTGTGTTATACTCCCCCATATCCGGGACTGAGTTGTATTTATTGTTGTTGCTATCGTGCTAGTGTGATCCATATTGCAGTCTGGACAGTTGGATATAATGATATACGGGATTATTTTATTATTTATTAGGTTATTACGTTGTTAGGTATTCTCATGGAGAACTTGTTGCTCATTTGTGGACGAGATGGTCTGAGATGGGAAATGGAAATAGGGAAGTAAAAATTGCACAACACTGAGATGTATTTATTGCTATCGTGCTAGTGTGATCCATATTGCAGTCTGGACAGTTGGATGTAATGATATACCTACGGGATTATTATATTATTTATTAGGTTATTACGTTGTTATAGGTATTCTCATGGAGAACTTGTTGCTCATTTGTGGACGAGATGGTCTGAGATGGGAAATGGAAATAGGGAAGTAAAAATTGCACAATTTTTTGTCGCAGAAAGTCGCTTGAGCTCCTACACAATTTTGAGCTTTTGATTTGAAAACTTCGGTAAATGATATGTAAACTAACGCTACCAGAAAGGTAAAAACGTGGGTAGAAAAAGAACGATTCCAGTATTCCTTCAAATAGCACACCCTTCGTCCTTATTATTTCCTCATACCTACATATTATGTATGTTACTTCACTCTTACGTATACTTATGTACAAATTGTGCATACACATTTATATGAACTACATCGTGACAAGTAGCAAGTAGATTATGTTGCCACTATAACATACATTTGTCATCATTATGTACATATGTATGTACTTGTGTCATGGAATTTCACAAATTGAAATTCGTATAAGAACCCGTGGGAAAATATAAAATCCTAATAACATTTCTCTCTTAGTACCCCTAGGGAAATAGGGGATATAGGGCACTATACCGGCACCATACGATCTTTCTCTCCTCGCACTTGATGTCTTCTACCTTTATAGGGGTTCCCAAATTGGGGCGCGCACCTCTTGAGGACATGAAGACAGGGAGGCAAATCTTAGGGTAGTTGGCAATCAATATTGAGCTAGCTGGCTTCCACAAGAGAATTTCCCGTGACTTGCTGTGTGTAAAGTTGTAAACACACAGCGATATTATTAGGCTTGTGCGATATTATTAGGCCTTCATTTTAATAGAAGGGGACGTATTACAAAGAGTTTGAGGACGACAGGGCATAAGCATAATACAAGTTTAGGGACCCCTACTTTATACGGTATGCACTATGCATATGTTACAATCCTGTTTCTACATAGGTATAGGTATACATCTTCACAGTTACTTCAGGTACATTCATTCACACATATTTGTACCCTTTATTATGCTGATTGTTAGTCCGTTGACTTTTCTTCCCTTTGCCAAGGGGAGATGTGAAAAGAAATCTACTGGCAATCAATATTGAGCTAGCTGCTGGCTTCCGCAAGAGAATTTCCCGGGACTTGCTGTGTATAAAGTTGTAAACACACAGCGATATTATTAGGCTTGTGCGATATTATTAGGCCTTCATTTTAATAGAAAGGGACGTATTACAAAGAGTTTGAGGACGACAGGGCATAATACAAGTTTAGGGACCCCTACTTTATACACTATGCATATGTTACAATCCTGTTTCTACATAGGTATAGGTATACATCTACCCAGTTACTTCAGGTACATTCATTCACACATATTTGTACCCTTTATTATGCTGATTCTTAGTCCGTTGACTTTTCTTCCCTTTGCCAAGGGGAGATGTGGAAAGAAACGAGAGATCTTTTGGTATTTTCAGGTGAGTTGTATGGGGTATTTCCAGGGGGGTTTTAGATCCACCTTTTTCTATCGTCAAAGTATGCACACACACATAGGATGATGTAGGTACATCTAATAACGAATTTTTTGGACGGATTTATTATTTACAAAAAATATTAGGTGTAAGCAGTCTTCAAAGTGTTCATGGAAAGAGGCACATTAAACATGTACAGTGTACACACATGAGCAGGAAACAATTTATTTTATGAATTTTGTTTCTTCAAGAAACGCAAAATTTTGATGAGACTTTTTTTCCGAAAGTTTTGAACCTTGTGAAGATGAAACATGACTTGGGGTACCTAGTCGCATGAAAAAAACATGGAAAGTCTCATATTAAAATGGAGGAACATAAAAAAATTGTAGATGATCCAGTTTTGCCTCACAACAACATCAGCTACTGCAATCTTCAAAAAATGTATTTTTACTCAAAAATACCTACCTAATCCAACATTATCACAAATTGTTCAGCAGGCTCTGAAGAAATTCCATTTTTTCTGGTCTAATGAGCATGGGGGACTTTTTTTGTGCTACAGTTTAAAATTGTAAAAAATCTCTACTCGTGTAACTACAGAAAATTTCCCTTTCTTATCCGATGGGAAGGGAAGTAATGTAATTTCTTCGAAGGGAAGTAATGTAATTCCTTTCCTCTGTTGCAGCCTGCATCCTGGTCACCACCCACGCTATCCATCCCTGATTGAGCTGCCCGTGTTCTACCACCCAGTTGTTATGAGATAAGAAGTAATGTAATTCCTTTCTTCTGTTGCAGCCTGCATCCTGGTCACCACCCACGCTATCCATCCCTGATTGAGCTGCCCGTGTTCTACCACCCAGTTGTTATGAGATAGGAAGTAATGTAATTCCTTTCTTTTGTTGCAGCCTGCATCCTGGTCTCCACCCACGCTATCCATCCCTGATTGAGCTGCCCGTGTTCTACCACCCAGTTGTTATGAGATAAACAATGGCGCCCAAAGAAGGGCGTAGGGGGGTTAGGGCACGAAGCCCCCCCTTCAGTTAACAAGCATGAGGCCATGCCTGATTGCTGCACTACTTCTGTTAGCCCTGGTCTCCGCAGCGCCACGATACAGTTCGAGAATTGTCGAAATCAGCTCCGGTGCTATCCGTGGGGTAAGTTGTCAGGGGAGAGACTTCTTGTTTGTTATTATTCCATCTTGTAAAGGGGCAAAAGGACTTTTTAGTCTCATTCGAGCAGGATAAACAAGGTAGATTCTATTCTATGTATTCTATTCATCTTGGGTGCCCTAAAGCTTTAAGATGTTAAAGAAGAACACTAGTAATTTTTACTCTTCACAGTTATGGTGTTCTTCTTTTCAAGATGAATCTTCACAAAGTCACGTCAAAATCTATCAGAATATTCAAGATGTTAGTCAAAATGTTGATGCACCCTCAAGTGAGTTACTTTGGTGTTCTCGTGTTGACCCAGCACCTAAATGGGAAGTATTCTTCTGTGTCTTCTCACCCATCTGATGAGAGGCATACTACGGAATGGGCATGCGTCTAATGTAGCAGTTGTTTCATTGCTACGAAATAAAAACGGCGGCGAAACACTCATCTTTTAAAATAATAATAATATTTATATTCTATTCTATGTATTCTATTCATCTTGGGTGCCCTAAAGCTTTAAGATGTTAAAGAAGAACACCAGTAATTTTTACTCTTCACAGTTATGGTGTTCTTCTTTTCAAGATGAATCTTCACAAAGTCACGTCAAAATCTATCAGAATATTCAAGATGTTAGTCAAAATGTTGATGCACCCTCAAGTGAGTTACTTTCTCGTGTTGACCCAGCACCTAAATGGGAAGTATTCTGTGTCTTCTCACCCATCTGATGAGAGGCATACTACGAAATGGGCATGCGTCTAATGTAGCACTTGTTTCATTGCTACGAAATAAAAACGGCGGTGAAACACTCATCTTTTATAATAATAATATTTAAAGCTGTGTCCACACATACCTAGTTGACGCCTTCAATCGGCTCGATCGATGTAAACTGAAACCGTACACTGCCTGGACAACATAGATTCAACTCTTCAATCGAAGGCGTCGACTATGTGTAAAGTTTACGAGGGTGCATCAACATTTTGACCAACATCTTGAAGCTTTAGGGCAACCAAGATGGAAGGTGTTCTCGTGTTGACCCAGCACCTAAATGGGAAGTATTCTGTGTCTTCTCAACCATCTGATGAGAGGCAAACTACGAAATGGGCATGCGTCTAATGTAGCAGTTGTTTCATTGCTACGAAATAAAAACGGCGGTGAAACACTCATCTTTTAAAATAATAATAATATTTAAAGCTGTGTCCACACATACCTAGTTGACGCCTTCAATCGGCTCGATCGATGTAGACTGAAACCGTACACTGCCTGGACAACATAGATTCAACTCTTCAATCGACGATCGATCGAAGGCGTCGACTATGTGTAAAGTTTACGAGGGTGCATCAACATTTTGACCAACATCTTGAAGCTTTAGGGCAACCAAGATGGAATAATAACAAACAAGCTTTCCCGACTTATTAGTTAAGTTTGGTCCACTTTGGTTACACTACTTCCCCTTCCCCCGCCCCCACCGGCATAAAAAAATTGAACGCATTAAATGTGAATTTTTATTAACCTGAAATTCTAAGTAAAGCCATATTGTAAGTATGTAAATATGTAGAAAGAGAGAGAGAGAGAGAGAGAGAGTGCGAGAGAAAATCATACTAGGATTTCTCTCCTCGTTTCATCTCTTTTCATCGTTTGATGAAAGCCCGAATTTTCCCCCGCCCCCACCGGCATAAAAAAAATTGAACGCATTAAATGTGAATTTTTATTAACCTGAAATTCTAAGTAAAGCCATATTGTAAGTATGTAATATGTAATATGTAGAGAGAGAGAGAGAGAGAGAGAGAGAGAGAGAGAGAGAGAGAGAGAGAGAGAGAGAGAGAGAGAGAGAGAGCTACTTCCTCCCCGCCCCCACCGGCATAAAAAAATTGAACGCATTAAATGTGAATTTTTATTAACCTGAAATTCCAAGTAAAGCCATATTGTAAGTATGTAAATATGTAGAAAGAGAGAGAGAGAGAGTGCGAGAGAAAATCATACTAGGATTTCTCTCCTCGTTTCATCTCTTTTCATCGTTTGATGAAAGCCCGAATTATGTATAATGAAACTTGAAAATACTCGTATTACCTTCACGCTCCATCGTGGTTCCTTAGAATCCTTGGGTTCCTATTGGGAAACCTGCTCTTCAAAAGACATTAATAAGCGACAAAATACAGGTTGATAGGTAAAATATATATAGGTACATACATATATTTGATTTTTAATTAATATTCCTTGAAGTATCTTCGAGCTGTGCACATAAATAAATATAGGTAGTTACATAAGCGACAAAATACAGGTTGATAGGTAAAATATATGTATATAGGTACATACATATATTTGATTTTTAATTAATATTCCTTGAAGTATCTTCGAGCTGTGCACATAAATAAATATAGGTAGTTACGATATTGATATAGGGAAAAAGGGCAAAAATTCAAAGTCAGAGCTTCATCAACAACAAACTCATAAGGATAAAGGATCTTTACTTCTTACGATATTGATATAGGGAAAAAGGGCAAAAATTCAAAGTCAGAGCTTCATCAACAACAAACTCATAAGGATAAAGGATCTTTACTTAAAAGGAAAATTACTCCTAGGTGTACGGAGTACTTTAGCTTGAGCAGAATAGAAGGAATATCCAAATCCATGTATTGAAATGAAATACGATTAGTACAGAAATGACCTCTCTCTGTAAAAAGAAGTCAAATTCAAATCTTTCCATGAAAAAGCTCATGACGATTATTGGTTCTGCGATCTAGTGGAAATTATGGCCAGGACTAACAGAAATAGGTTAGAAAGTCTGTAATAAACAAAACCAGCTATACGACTACGACTAGACGTTGCTCGTTTGTATGGGTAATCTTATGCTGCTGGCTTTTTCCGGTCTCACTCAAACTGGGTGAGCTTTGAACTTCAAGTACTAAAACCCCCGTCACTTTATAAAGTGAAGTTAAACCTCAATCAAACAAAAAAAAAAAGCTAGCGAACATCACCACTTGACGTGAGAAATGGCCCTTTAACAACAACTTGTAGAGAATGTAGGGTTTGTTTGTGCATTTGATAAAACATGAGTACAAGACGCTAAAGTTTCAGGTTATCTTGAAATACCTGCACATAAATGGGCTCAATCCTAATGTGCTATATCCAAGTGAAATTACCGAGCTCTAATTAAAACCACCATACATAAAGCCTTTTCCCCCCACCACCGGGGTGAAGTTTGCTAAGTTATGTATATTCAAGAGAAGGTAAATTTAATGTAAACAACTTGAGATTCAAGCCGTCCGGCAGTTCTGTACGCCAAGTAATTCACTTACCTTTTCCACTCAAGTTTTGTCTAGCTCGTATAAAATTTTCAAGGAATTTGTTACTTGGCGAATTAGTTCCTTTTGTACATTTTCGTCGTATATCTCCTCTTTCTCCTGGTCTAGTTTCTCGAGAACAAAACCTTGCTTTATAGTCCAGTCAAAGGAGACAGTCAGATGGCATGAAAATGGTTTGCCAAAGGTTGGATGCTTTTAGGAACGTGATTTTATTACCTACTTTGAAGACCTCTAACTCTTATGAAAGATATTTAGGAAAATCAAATTTTCCCCAGTTATCCACGTTCTTGTTTCTTGATTCTCACGAAATTAAATTTGAGGGTAGATAATTTATACTCTATTAAGATCACTATTTTACTCTGCCCATAATAAATTACCTAATACTCTATGACACACGATATAACATACCCATAATCGTCAATATTGCAATGCCAACAGCACTCGACAAATATCAAAATAATTAAGCTAATGTTGCAGCAATTTGAGACAATTCCTTTTCGAAGCAGCTAAGCCATTTCTTGATTGACTGGACTAAATTTCGTAATTTCATTTTAATAACTAGTAAGGCTTGTTTTTGTAAACCCGCCTAAACTAGCGTAAATACCTAAGTGCCCTTCCATACTTACGAGTTAAAGAGAGGGGGAAAGGGGTAAATACCGAGGAGGAGGAGGGGAGAGAATAAAGTCTCTTGTGAGTGTGTATTTTTCGGATACATAAATATAGCGCCTCTACATTATTGATACAGGGTACTGGTAAGGCCATTAATTTGTAAGTTCAATAGAGTCGTGAATGTTTATTTGTTCCATCGTAAATTTCAAAATCATCCCAGGCACCTCACACCTGCAGTCTAAATAAGGTCTCATATATTTGATTTTTTTTTTTCCCATAAAGATACTTTATTTATTTTTATTACAGATGGGTAATACAGTATCTTTCTCTACCGGATTTCAGATTATTTTAGAACCAAATTCAAGACACCTGGAGCCGGTCGAAGCTTTCCTGGGCGTTCCGTACGCCGCGCCACCCGTGGGTCAACTCCGCTATGCCCCTGCCAATCCGCCCCTGAACTGGACCGGGACACGCCTGGCCGACGCTCTGGGTCCTGTATGTCCGCAGAAATTCCCGGACCTGTCCAACAAGACGGCGGCATTGCAGCACATGCCTGTGGGCCGATACCAGCAACTTCTGCGGATGGAGCCGTACCTGGGCAACTATTCCGAGGACTGTCTGCATCTCAACATCTACGTTCCCGGAAGTGGTAAGTTTCATCCTTCTTGTATTTTATTATGTGTATAATTATGTAAGTCATAGAAGTAACGTCATTCATTGAAGGATGATTCATAAATTACAAAAGTTCGAAAGTTCCTGATTCCTGCCAATTAGTACCTACCTACTTTAAGCTGGATTCTGTTGGAGGGAGAGAGGTCTTACAGTTCATTGTAATAATGAATAAAACATAAACACAATGATCTTGAAGAAAATGTCGATGATTCATAAATTACAAAAGTTCGAAAGTTCCTGATTCCTGCCAATTAGTACCTACCTACTTAATAAGCTGGATTCTGTTGGAGGGTGGAAGTGGTAAGTTTCATCCTTCTTGTATTTTAATATGTGTATAATTATGTAAGTCATAGAAGTAACGTCATTAATTGAATGATGATTCATAAATTACAAAAGTTCGAAAGTTCCTGATTCCTGCCAATTAGTACCTACCTACTTAATAAGCTGGATTCTGTTGGAGGGAGAGAGGTCTTACAGCTCATTGTAATAATGAATAAAACATAAACACAATGATCTTGAAGAAAATGTAACTTTCAAACCATGTGGTGAAAACCGAAACACAAAGAGTGTGTTGTATGCTTAACTTCTGAGTTCTTAGGTTCTTACTCTTTTGTAGAAGGAAACTTCTTGGCTTCTTCTTTCATTTCAATTATACAGAAACTTTTCTCTCTTATTAAGTCACATAATTTTTCAGCTCAACTCTAGAGAGTTGAGACGTCTTCATTTCTTTTGACATTATTGTTCCCAAAAATGTTTCCTTGTTTCCAACGCACATTGTTTTCTACTGTTTTCCTTTCTCTTTCCGTTTTTCTTCTCTGATTCTTATTATATTTTATCTTTTCTTCAGTAAATCTTATCAAATTTTTCCCCTCATTCTTTGTTTTACTCGTAAAAAGAAATAAATGAGAGCATAAAAGACAATTATTTTTCTCGGCTTTTCTGTCTCTCCGCCAGTGAAATATCTAAATTCAACGTTTATCTCTAGAACAGAAGATGGAAAGTCTGGTAAAAAGTTATGGCTTTAATATCTGTACATGGGATTCAGCTTGAAACATAAATCTTGATCTAACTCTCTGATACAACAAACCGAACTATGTACATCTAGGTATTTATAGTTAGGGATGCACACTATAATATTATGTGCAATGTGCATGCACTACAAGACATCTGTACCATTTTAGGTACACAATACTCGTATATTTGAAAAATATGAATATTGCTGCATTAATGTCAAAAAAAAAGTGACTTCACGACATATTCACATTATTCAGACCTTTATGAATTTGTGCATGCATTACAAGACATCTGTACCATTTTAGGTACACAATATATTTGAAAAATATGAATATTGCTGCATTAATGTCAAAAAAAAGCATTACAAGACATCTGTACCATTTTAGGTACACAATATATTTGAAAAATATGAATATTGCTGCATTAATGTCAAAAAAAAGTGACTTCACGACATATTCACATTATTCAGACCTTTATGAATAAATCACTATTTGTGTCGTCAAACATTGGTGACATGATTATTTATGACCCAGTACTTATGCAGTATGATCTGACAATATATTCATGAGAAAGTAGAAAAAAAATATCGACTGAATTATTCATGAAAAATGACATTGACACAAAGTGGTAGAATCTGCGAAACATGAATTTCAATTCGATATTACATCACGCATCCTACAGCTTGAAGATTTCACAGGTTTCCGTCTTCTTTGTTGGATCTTCATTTAAAATTTGATAAGTGGGTTTTCCCTTAATCACGCATCCTACAGCTTGAAGATTTCACAGGTTTCCGTATTCTTTGTTGGATCTTCATTTAAAATTTGATAAGTGGGTTTTCCCTTTTCCCCATTTATTTAGTTAAACCTAAATCTAAATTGCACCCCCAAATACTCACAAAAACATGATTTTAGTCTTCATGTGTGTTCCATTTGAATTTTCAATATAGCGTTTCAGCTCTTACTATGTTTTTAGGTATAATGTTGAACCTAGCTACCTAAAACATAAAAAATGCATACCTATGTAAATATTTTAGGCCCAAATTACATATTTCATTACAGAAACCTGGATGTCTTAAATTCAAATAGGATTAAAATTTGAAGACAATATTGCATTGTGCATTCTCACATATATGAAGGACAGCTAGAAAATTTCATCTAGCAGGGAGTCAACTTCAATTTCCAACCCTGAAAGTAGAAATGTTGAACCTAGCTACCTAAAACATAAAAAATGCATACCTATGTAAATGTTTTAGGCCCAAATTACATATTTCATTACAAAAACCTGGCTGTCTTAAATTCAAATAGGATTAAAATTTGAAGACAATATTGCATTGTGCATTCTCACATATGAAGGACAGCTAGAAAATTTTATCTAGCAGCGAGTCAACTTCAATTTCCAACCCTGAAAGTAGATATGCCGTCATCCTATGTAAATGTTTTAGGCCCAAATTACATATTTCATTACAGAAACCTGGCTGTCTTAAATTCAAATAGGATTAAAATTTGAAGACAATATTGCATTGTGCATTCTCACATATGAAGGACAGCTAGAAAATTTTATCTAGCAGCGAGTCAACTTCAATTTCCAACCCTGAAAGTAGATATGCCGTCATGACGTAGTTTATTAAATTTTATTTTTAAATTTCTCATTCTCATGATGATGAAAATGAAATTTTCAACCGATGGAGACGTAAATTTGAAATTAAAAATATTATTATCATTATTTTTTGTAAATTAGTACTTGTAAAATTTTCTCTTCATCATGGTCCATACTTCACTTCAAACCTATCAACGGAATTTAAGGAGACGTACAAGCGTGGAGGTATTAACTGAGGCACATAATAGTGGCTGATGAGGAAACCACACCAAAGAAGAAAATACAAGAAGTCATGATGGTGAGGAGTTTATAAATTAGTACTTGTAAAATTTTCTCTTCATCATGGTCCATACTTCACTTCAAACCTATAAACGGAATTTAAGGAGACGTACAAGCGCGGAGGTATTAACTGAGGCACATAATAGTGGCTGATGAGGAAACCACACCAAAGAAGAAAATACAAGAAGTCATGATGGTGAGGAGTTTTTGGAACTCAATATGAAATCATTGAAAGTCAGAGATTCTTGAAAGAAAACGGAAGATCTTTGAGGTATTTGTTTTTCAAATGAATGAAACCAAAACTAACTGAACCTCATGTTCTCTCTGTAGAATCTATCTACATTATCTACGAACATGTGTTTCAAATAAATTCATTCCAGAACAAATAATACCAAAAAAAAAAAAAAAAAAAAAAAAAAAAAAAAAAAATCAAACATTTCCAAATTGAATTTTCTTTTCGTGTTCCTCGACTCTAACAAGTTAGTTAGAGAAACGTATTAATTTTTTTTTTCAAAAATTAAAATACGAGGAAACTTGGAAAAACAAAGAAATTGGATTCTCTGAGAGAGAAAAAAAGGTAAAAATCCCTGTCTAGACAGACTTGATTTTCCAGCTCTATTCCTGGAACATGAATAGTCCCCTGACCTACATGGTCCCGGTACCAAACCCAGAATAAGAAAAGTCAAAAGAAAAGCTGCATCCTATCCTATTATATTACATGATATTCAATCTTTGTCCCAGATTTCAACTTTCCAAAACAACTTTCGTCAGTGCAAGCATGAAGTTAATGACTATCATGATGCAGTTATGATGTACTAGATACCTAAGTACATTTATACCTAGGGTACATAAAATAGGAGTTGAAAACAGGTACTGATGATTGACAGTTGGTTACATTATGTACAAGTATGTAGGGTTAAAAACACAGCTCGTTGCAGGAGCGAGTCAAAACAGAGACACTTTGGACAAGCAGATCTACCGACAAACTAGCATCCCTAAATGTGAATGCCATTTAAGAACCTAAACTGAAACATAAGCAATGGTTTTGTACTTTCAATTAGTACGAAGGTACACAAGGCCCCACCCCCTTTTTTTAAATTTGGCGGCCAATTTTAAAAAAAAAAAAAAAAAAATTGGCAACGCTTATCTCGAAAATACCCTCTAAATTTTCTCGCATCCACTGGAGACTATTGGGAGTTTGCTTCTTTATTTCATTTTCTTTCCCCGAGAAAACTATTTTCTAATTCTCTACAATAAATTTCGCCCCGGTAATAGTGAAAGTATATCAGCGAGGAGCTGTTTTATCAGCTCATCATACGGATTTATTTCTTTTATTGCGATTGAGAAGTCTGGAGAACTTTATTGACTTTTAATTTGATCTTCTCGAATCCGGATTGAACACTCGAGGGCCCGTTGCTCACAATTATATTTTGCCGAAAAAAGGTTATTGCTAGAGAAAATATTATGCCATTCTCTAGGTGTGTCCACACATAGTCGACCGGCCGTCGATTGATGTCGACTGAACCGTCCACACTGCCTCGTGGTCGATCGACTATGGACACACATTCAGAAAATTGTAGAACTCTTAACATAACGTATTAGGAAACGGGGCCACTTGTCTGTAAAGTGAGATAATATTAATTTCAGCTCTCAGCAAAAGACAATACAAACCCAACTACATAAATGTACCTATGTATCAGACTCGAAATAACTTGCTGAATATTTCACAGTGTCAAGGTAAATATGGGTTATAGGCTTATAGGGTTTCAATATCGTCTAACAACATACCCATTGGAGTAATTTCTCCAATCTTGAGCGGGGGAAAAACACCCTCATTTCATTTAACGAGGAGAGTTGGGGCTAACTCTCGCTGTTTCCTCTCTCATGATTATTTGATATATCCCTAGTAAAAAAAGTTACTTTGCAAACCGTTTACTTTGCATAAATAGATGTAAATAAATGAGTGTAACAGGCGTAGGAAATATGTATGTACCTGAGTTACTTTGCAAACCGTTTACTTTGCATAAATAGATGTAAATAAATGAGTGTAACAGGCGTAGGAAATATGTATGTACCTGCAGGAATAGGTAAATATCTGATGTATACGCAGGTAACTTGGAACATGTAGGCAATTTCAATAGCATTATGTATAGGTACGAAGCAAAAGTTTACTGGGGTTGGAAATTCCCAGTGCTCTCTCTCTCCCTCTACCACTCCCCCTCTCTCTCCTTTTCTCACTGCTGGAGTGAGAAGTCTTTTCCGGGCACTAGTTGAACTTTTTCTGCTAGCGTCAGTAACGGATGGATAAAATATCCAATCCATTTCACCCAGTATTATAACATGTGGCAGTGGCAATTGGACCATCCACATAAAAGTACCACAAATAAAACGTGTTGGAGGAAGAGGAAAAGGTGTTGGAGACAGCAAAAAACACCAAAGAAGCTCTCGAATCATGCCAATGACACTTAACCTGTGTCTGTGTTCTCCCACACAGACCTTTTTCATACCTGACCTAGTTAACATCTCGCTATCGATTCTATAAGACACGAGGAATACGAGGATGCTCTGTAATTAAGCGTCATAAATCAACACAATATTGTTTCCATTGTGTAATTTTCTGCTGCGAATTTCCCGAGAAATATTCCATTCTATTATCCTGAGATTATTGGAGCAGAAGGAGAAATCAATTAGTAGGTGCAAGGTGCAATTAGTAATTCCTTGGGTACTTTTTTGAAGTAGATCCTAGGTAGCTTGCTTTTCGAATACTCGTGTGGTCCCAAGATGATCTATTTCCTAGTTTCGAGAATTTTATAGGTGTGTCCACATACCTATAGTCAACCGGCCACACTGCCTCAACAACATAGATTCAGCTTCTCCTCTTTCTCCTTTTCCTTCTTGTTTAGAAAAACTTCTCAAAAATCCTTTTCTAGAACGAAACCTACCTAGATTATTAAAAATGATCCTTCAACACAACTCTTCAAAATCGAGCAGCACATGTGAATTTTGATTTTCAATTTCGAGAGATTTATAACGTAAGAAGCTTTAGATGTTTATTTCACAACACTCTTTTTTAACACCCTTCCATATCTGCTATCCTGGAACGAGAGAAAAATATAAGAGTATTTTTTCCTAGATAAAATTGTCAGGATGATTTTGTTCCACCTGACTAAATCAACAAATACGGTGATTTCAAAAATTTGGAGCTTAGAAAACAGGTTCAGGGCATGTGGAGTGAGTTATTATCTTTTTGTTGACTAAACATACCAACATAGTTATAACATTCCAAGATGTATAGTGTATACCTACCATACCTTCATGGTTATACTCTTGTCTGATAATGTGATGAATAAATCTTCCTTCTCTCTTCAGTTTCGGGACAATAAGACCATAGCAGTTACAGTTCCCCCTGTCAAACCTCTTAAAAAAAAAAAAAAATATTATCTAAATCTAACCACAAGAATATTCAAAAACTTCTTCAGCTTATTTGTATTAGAGTCGTTAGTCAGCCTTAAAAGAAGGAAGCTGAAATTTCAAGTGCAACTAACAACAAACTAACATTATTTCCGGCCTTTTTGAAACACACAGTACGAATCTACATACTTATCTCTGAATGCATCAAACAGAAATCCCCTCTAACAAGGAAAGAGAAGATACCTTTGATGTCTGCTAAAAAAGTTTCTTCCCTTAGTCAGCTTTAAAAGAAGGAAGCGGATTTTAAGTGCAAACAGCAAACATTAAACCCCGTATGTATGAAATCTAAAGATAAACTTAAGTTTAACTTAAGACGAACAATGTTGCCAATTTCATGTCATTTCTTGAGATAACTGGCTAGATTTCATGAAATTTGGCAAGATTTTCATTTCAAGTTAAACTTAAGTTTATCTTAAGATTTCATACATACGGGGGTTAGACTGGAGTTGCAGTACAAACATAAGCTTAAGTTTGTTTAACTTTTCTCCTTTTTACTTTCCTTATCCTATAGGAAGGAAAGTAATGTAATCGGGTCAAATTTTCGATGGTCAGTTTTTAGTGCCAAAACACGTTTTGAGGTCCCTAGAGCCTAAATCCAAAGTTTCAGCCATTGGTCCGTGTCTGTCTGTAAACAAAATATCTCGAGAACAGTAAGAGCTAGAGACTTGAAATTTGGTATGTAGATGTCAAATACAATATCTCGGGAATGGTACAAGCTAGAGACTTGAAATTTGGTATGTAGTTCACAAATGTGACAAAAGGATGCAAAACAAAACGTTTGGTTAAGATGGTTGCTGCGCTTGGCGGTATTATGACCGCTTTTGGACAGATTTCGACCGTTTTTTGGCGGTTTTCAGCTACACAGCGACAAAACGGTTAGAGATATTGTAAAAGAACACTCAAATAAGCATCATTCAATAGGATAAGGAAAGTCGTGTGATGTTCACACCAGATTTTTCTGCTTTTATTCTCAATCAAATAATCATGGGAATACAGGGTGGTTCGTGATTTGCGAACCACGCTTATATCTCAGAAACGGCTAGGAATTAAGGAATGAAATAAACGGCATCATGTAGATGAAATTTTGATGATTAAAATGGCTTTTTTTAAATTTGCAATTTCTTTTGCAAAACGGCCCATTTTTTGCCAAATATAGGTCACTCTTATGGGAACCCCCATTTTTTATTTAATTTTTGGAATCAGCATAAAATTTTAATTGAAAAAATGTATTCACTCGAAAAAATTTGCTCTACAAAAATTCTGTACACTGTGAGAAAGAAAAACAATTTCTTAATTATTTCTTTAGTTTTTGTATTATTCACTTAACTATTTCAACAACAATCAACAACAACAAACAAATTTATAAAAGCTGTTCAAAATGAGATCCATTTCTTTGTACACAGTAACGCATTGTTCGCTCTAACTCAGGACCAACTGCGTTGTTCATCAAATCTGGGGTCACTGACGCACACAAAATCGCGATTTGTGCAAATTTTTGTAGAGCAAATTTTTTCGAGTGAAAAATTTTTCAATTAAAATTTTATGCTGATTCCAAAAATTAAATAAAAAATAGGGGTTCCCATAAGAGTGACCTATATTTGGCAAAAAATGGGCCATTTTGCAAAAAAAATTGCAAATTTAAAAAAAGCCATTTTAATCATCAAAATTTCATCTACACGATGCCTTTTATTTCATTCCTTAATTCCCAGCCGTTTCTGAGATATAAGCGTGGTTCGCAAATCACGAACCACCCTGTACATATATATAGAAATGTGTCACTGCACTGAAGCTGGGGTATATACATATATGGCTTTTTCAATGGCTTTCTTTCAATTGGTGGGGTTCTCGAAGCTCTTCCACCCGTTTCGCCAGATTTTTCGGCGAAACCAACTAAGAATTCCTCAATTCTCAGGAGGCTAAGTACATCTTACACAGACAAGTGGTTTCGAAGGGTGCTGATGGTATCCAGCCTGACTTATCTTATCCAGGCTTAAAATGTATTCTGAGAAAATCTACAGTTCTGATTCTCAAGTTCACGATTACCAATGTTCGTATACTAATCCTCTTTAGACTAAATTAAGAATGTAAATTGAGCTACATAATATATTATACCTACATATATTTATGTATAAGAAGTGGAGAACAAGGTTTGTATGCTATAGGGTAGGGAGTAGGCAAAAGAGTATAACATATATAGGAACATAATTCTGTGCAACATACTTTGTACATTAGTAGTAGCTTGCATGTTGTGTTTATCTACTTGAGGAATAAGTGAGAAGATTTACATGAAAAGTACCTACCTATAATTAACCTTTTTCATACCTGACCTAGTTAACATCTCGCTATCGATTCTATAAGACACGAGGAATACGAGAATGCTCTGTAATTAAGCGCCATAAATCAACACAATATTGTTTCCATTGTGTAATTTTCTGCTGCGAATTTCCCGAGAAATATTCTATTCTATGCTCCTGAGATTATTGGAGCAGAAGGAGAAATCAATTAGTAGGTGCAAGGTGTAATTAGTAATTCCTTGGGTACCTTTTCGTATAGTAGGTCCTAGGTAGCTTGCTTTTACTCACGCGGTCCCAGGATGATCTATTTCCTAGTTTCGAGGACTTCAAAGGTGTGTCCACATATATTCAACCGACCGTCAATCGATGTCGACTGAACCGTCCACACTGCCTCAACAACATAGATTCAGCTTCTCCTCTTTCTCCTTTTCCTTCTTGTGTTTGAAAAACTTCTCAAAAAATCCTTTTCTAGAACGAAACCTACCTAGATTATTAAAAATGATCCTTCAACACAACTCTTGAATATCGAGCAGCACATGTGAATTTTGGTTTTCAATTTCGAGAGATTTATAACGTAAGAAGCTTTAGATGTTTATTTCACAACACTCTTTTTTAACACCCTTCCATATCCGCTATCCTGGAACGAGAGAAAGATATAAGAGTATTTTTTCCTAGATAAAATTGTCAGGATGATTTTGTTCCACCTGACTAAATCAACAAATACGGTGATTTCAAAAATTTACATAACAGAAATAGGTACAAAAGTATACATATTATACAAACATATGTATAGCTGTGTCTCTATGACGAAGAGACATAATATGGAAATGAAAGCCAATCAAAAGATTTACCCAAGCGAGCTTCATTCTGTGTTGTATGTTTCTATCCAGCCCATTGTCTCTCTGATTTGTATTGTTTCGTTTTCCAATTATTTTATAATATGTTCGTGCTCAGGGCATGTGGAGTGAGTTATTATCTTTTTGTTGACTAAACATACCTACATAGTTATAACATTCCAAGATGTATAGTGTATACCTACCTACCATACCTTCATGGTTATACTCTTGTCTGATAATGTGATGAATAAATCTTCCTTCTCTCTTCAGTTTTGGGACAATAAGACCATAGCAGTTACAGTTCCCCCTGTCAAACCTCTTAAAAAAAAAAATATTATCTAAATCTAACCACAAGAATATTCAAAAACTTCTTCAGCTTATTTGTATTAGGGTCGTTAGTCAGCCTTAAAAGAAGGAAGCTGAAATTTCATTATTTCAAGTGCAACTAACAACAAACTAACATTATTTCCGGCCTTTTTGAAACACACAGTACGAATCTACATACTTATCTCTGAACGCATCAAACAGAAATCCCCTCTAACAAGGAAAGAGAAGATACCTTTGATGTCTGCTAAAAAAGTTTCTTCCCTTAGTCAGCTTTAAAAGAAGGAAGCGGATTTTAAGTGCAAACAGCAAACATTAAGACTGGAGTTGCAGTACAAACATAAGCTTAAGTTTGTTTAACTTTTCTCCTTTTTACTTTCCTTATCCTATAGGAAGGAAAGTAATGTAATCGGGTCAAATTTTCGATGGTCAGTTTTTAGTGCCAAATGTTGGATCAAACATCAAACTAACCTGTCTAAAGACTGATAAGAATCACCATCGTTTCCAGCAAGTTCAATTACTTGAACTGCACATGAGTTTCCACTTGTATCTGCTGTTGGATCATGTACTTCCTCATAACAAGCATTATGTACATCAACATGATCTGTCTTCGAGACCGGTAAGAGCTAGAGACTTGAAATTTGGTATGTATCTTTCAAATGTGACAAGGATGCGACACGAAACTTTTGGTTAAGACCGTGCCGTCATGACGTAGTTTATTAAATTTTATTTTTATATTTCTCATTCTCATGATGATGAAAATGAAATTTTCAACCGATGGAGACGTAAATTTGAAATTAAAAATATTATTATCATTATTTTTTTAAATAATTTACATGATTATTCTATGCGAATAAACTTAAAGTGGCGTAATCGTGAGACCAAAATGACGGTTGTCAGTGGTGTAGGTATAGGAATTTGGGTCATTATTACTATTTATTTTATTATTTTCCAATATTACCATTTCTTTTACATGGTTGAAAAACTTTGTCAACTTGACTGTAGGTCTTTACAATGGAGTTCTGTAGTCATTTTATGCACTTTATAACATTGAGTTATTTGAATGCTTGAGCACTATCTATTGATTGAAACTTGCATATTATTAATTCAGAATGAAGACAATACATCTAAGTTGTTTTCAATTTCAGGAGAAAGCTTTTCAATTTCAATTGTTTACTCCGTTCGTTTCTGGAGGACTTTTTCAAAAACTAATTAAACAAGCTGGGCCCGTCCCTCCGGGAATTTTCAGCCCGTAGTTTATTCGATTGTGGTTAAAGAATACCTATATACCTACCTAATTTGTTTAAAAATCAGTTTATTATTATTATTATTGTTATTGATTTGATTTTACTTTCATGGTAATAATTTAAAATCAAGACTAGAGCCCGTTCTCCCTTTATTCGTTTTAATGTTTCCTAATAACTACCAATATAGCACTGAAGTCACCCATCCATTTTTTGACCTTGTTCGGCGTAGCTTAACACAGGTGACGCTAAAACCGGTCTTAAATGATCGACTGAAGTATTCATGGTAATAATTCAAAATCAAGACTAGAGCCCGTTCTCCCTTTATTCGTTTTAATGTTTCCTAATAACTACCAATATAGTACTGAAGTCACCCATCCATTTTTTGACCTTGTTCGGCGTAGCTTAACACAGGTGACGCTAAAACCGGTCTTAAATGATCGACTGAAGTGTTATCTAAAACTTTCTCGCTTTGAGTTCATAGGTCGTCGCGACAAATTCAAGATCAGAGCTCATTTGCGTGAGAAAATGTGAAAAAAATCCCCCCAAAACCAGTTTTTTTTTTTTGGCTTTTTGGTTTACTGGACAAAATTTGCACCACCATTTTCGTGTTCCTGGTAAAAAGACCTTTAATTTGATATATAGGTCGACGACCGACGACCAGGTTTGGATAAGTCCTTCTATGGGGACAGACAGACCGACAGGCAGACGACACCGAAGCGAATACAATAGCCCGTCCCTTATACCTTTGTTTATTTTACTATCGTAATAATAAAGGAAGGACGGGCTAAAAACAAAAGAGCTTTTTTCTCTCAATAAAATATAGGAAAGGAAAATGAAAACTAAAGCCCTACTTTTATTGAACTTTACATACAGGCTAGGACGGCACGACCCATTTTGCAAACGGAAAGAATAGGAGGACGGCAACAATGATTGCAATAAAGAGAATACGAGCATTTTCACAGAATTTTGTTGTTCACTCCGGAGATATAGCTATACACGGAAGTCTTCGAGAGGTCAGTCTGGCTCTCTGTATCCCGAATCATGGACTCGATGACATTATCAAGATTGTCCTTCTCTTTGAACGTTGCAATTAGAGCAGGAAGGTTTTCCGCGAATTTCATCAAAGCGGACGACTTCTTGTGAATGTATCTGAAACGAGAAAAAAAAAAAAATAGGAGATATTATTGTGCGTCACATTATTCTGCACAAGGACTTGATTGATGTCTGCATTATACTATAAAGTTACCTATATTCAAATGGCCACTGTAATGGGATATAACACAAATATGAACATTATGAACCATTAAAAGAAAGCATTATTACATTGATTGATGTCTGCATTATACTATAAAGTTAGTATAAAGTTACCTATATTCAAATGGCCACTGTAATGGGATATAACACAAATATGAACATTATGAACCATTAAAAGAAAGCATTATTACATCCATCTCCCTAACTGTTCCTACCTACGGTCAGGGAAGTACTAACCGCTGGGTGATGGAATCCATACAGATATCTCTCACAATGACTATTTCCCCATCGACAACTTTCACGGGGAAAGAAAAGTAAACCGATGGATGAACATTATAAGAGCCATCAGATTTGACAATCATACTGAGCGGTTCATCAGACCCATACGCTATATGGTGGAAGTGACGATAGATCGCGTAGGAAGTGAAAGCGAAGTCATTGGTGCGACCTAGACCTTTGATGAAGTCAACTAGATTCGATTTAATCCAGACGTCATCTAACAGTTCGCATAACTTGTCGCATTTATCTTTAACATCGATACATTGTGGCGAAGCCTTTACGTCCTGTAAGTAAGGAAGTAAATATTCGAGGACTACTTACTAAATAAATGTCCCAAAGTACCTAATATTGAACACTTTAATTGAAAATGTTTTTAAGTATTTGAATTCAACCTAATCTAACCTTTTCTTTATCTTCGTACATCGTACATTTATTTGGTACAAAATATTTAGTTTTATATTTCACTTCCTGGCATTTGATATCCCATAGTCCATAGGTATAACAGTCAAACGTATTGGCAACGGGAACTATATCCGTACAGTGAAATCCAGGACGAAAGCCACATTTACGTTTCCACGATTCCATGGAAGAATCCTTTGGACATTCAGATTCTGAATGATAGGCACCATACGACAGTGATTTCTCAGGATGAATGTCAACGTAACATTTTCGACTCGAGTTGAAGGAATATTTGCTAAGAAAGAAATGGAAAATACTTAATTAATTATGATGAGTTATTATTTCCATAATTCTGACCATCAGAACCTCCATGTCCCTAAAAAGGGTTTATAACATGTTATGTTCCAAAAAATAATACTGAGATACCCACTAGAATATAGAACACACTGGGCTGATTGTTACATTCAAAATTCACTGGATGCACTGCAACAAACAAATTTAAAGCTGTGACTGTTGGATCAAACATCAAACTAACCTGTCTAAAGACTGATAAGAATCACCATCGTTTCCAGCAAGTTCAATTACTTGAACTGCACATGAGTTTCCACTTGTATCTGCTGTTGGATCATGTACTTCCTCATAACAAGCATTATGTACATCAACATGATCTGTCCCCCAGACATAGACATGACGAAGTCTAGTGGAGGACAAGTTGGTCTTCTGTCCCAAAATGTTTCTGGCTCTGAACTCATGATGGCAACTGACACCAGTGATTTGTGACTGGTAAAAGTAGCATCATTCGATTCCGCGTGAAAAATCACATGGGATTATCTATTCACTTGCTTATTTGGTAACGGTTCACGAAAAAAAGGGAAATTTGTTGACACAGGAAGGTATCGAACCCGCAACTTCTCAACCGTAAGTCATACAGTACTAAAAGTAGCACCATTCGATTCGGGGTGAAAAATCACATTGATTAGAATATTCACATCCGAATGACCAAATGTTTTCGATGTCTCTTACCGTTTTTACGAAATAAGGGTTAAGCAACAATGACTTTGGTTAATATCAGGATGGGTGACTATCCGATTTTTGCCAAATTGTTACAGTCGCGTCCTTGGACCATACTGGGATAGCATACCAAATTTCATCGCTTTACGTCAAACCGTTCTTGAGATATTTTGTTCACAACCTTTTTAACATTTTCCACGAAATGAGGGTTAAGCAACAATTAGTTTGGTTAATATCTGGATGGGTGATTATCCGATTTTTGCCAAATTGTTACAGTCGCGTCCTTGGACCATACTGGGATAGCATACCAAATTTCATTTCTTTACGACAAACCGTTCTTGAGATATTTTGTTCGCAACCTTTTCAACATTTTCCACGAAATGAGGGTTAAGCAACAATTAGTTTGGTTAATATCTGGATGGGTGATTATCCGATTTTTGCCAAATTGTTACAGTCGCGTCCTTGGACCATACCGGGATAGCATACCAAATTTCATTTCTCTACGACAAACTGTTCTTGAGATATTTTGTTCACAACTTTCTACTTTTTCCCATTTAAACCTGTAGTACGTACAGACCATGGGCTAAAAACCACTTTTTTGGAATCAGGGGACCCCAAAACGGATATTTCCACTCATTTCCCGATTTTGAAAATTTGGACCGATTGCAATACTTTCATTACTAGTATAGCTCCGCTATACTGTAGTAATAGAAAGTAATAATACTGAGATACCCACTAGAATATAGAACACACTGGGCTGATTGTTACATTCAAAATTCACTGGATGCACTGCAACAAACAAATTTAAAGCTGTGACAATATGGCTGTTGGATCAAACATCAAACTAACCTGTCTAAAGACTGATAAGAATCACCATCGTTTCCAGCAAGTTCAATTAATTGAACTGCACATGAGTTTCCACTTGTATCTGCTGTTGGATCATGTACTTCCTCATAACAAGCATTATGTACATCAACATGATCTGTCCCCCAGACATAGACATGACGAAGTCTAGTGGGGGACAAGTTGGTCTTCTGTCCCAAAATGTTTCTGGCTCTGAACTCATGATGGCAACTGACACCAGTGATTTGTGACTGGCTAATAGACGGGCAAAAGATAGAGCACACTTGACAGAGAACATTGATGGAGTGGAGCCCGAAAATGATCACTTTGACGGATTTCTTAGCATACTTCTCCAATGCGCGACCAATGTAAATGAAAAGGTTCCCTGAAGTTTTCGGTGTAATTTACAATATCTCGGGAATGGTATGAGCTAGAGACTTGAAATTTGGTATGTAGTTCACAAATGTGACAAGGATGTAACACAAAACGTTTAGTTGAGATAGGTGCTACGGTCGGCGGTATTTTGACGGCTTTTTGGCGGTTTACACCCGAATAAGCATCATTCAGTAGGATAAGGAAAGTCGTGTGATGTTCACACCAGATTTTTGTTTGAAAAAAAAGCAAAGGAAGAACATACACTAGTTTGGGTTTTAGAAAGCAGGTTTTCTCTATTTCATATTCACTTGGAAATATGTACCTATCTATCTATCTCCTGTACATCTAACCATCATTATGGGTATGTATGAAGACATGAATGCTACACATTTACTCCTACCACTATTGGTACTAAAGCAAGATGAGATATGTATCTATTTACGAGTTGTGAAAGGGTTATCCTATTTACTATTTACCAACCCCCTCTTAATACATTTTACAAATGTAAGTGATAAATAATAATAAGAAGGAAACAAGTTGGAAAGTCCAGTCCCAGTCCAGTCAAGTCAAATCCTTCTTGGAAAATTCTGACTTGACTTTTGACATCTCTTTTCTCCGTTATATTTTTTCTCAAAAAGAATTCGAGCTCCTTCAAATGCCCCCAAAAGTTTTTTCAAAGTTTCGAGGCAAGGACAAGTTAGTCTTCTGTCCCAAAATGTTTCTGGCTCTGAACTCATGATGGCAACTGACACCAGTGATTTGTGACTGGTCAATAGACGGGCAAAAGATAGAGCACACTTGACAGAGAACATTGGTGGAGTGGAGCCCGAAAATGATCACTTTGACGGATTTCTTAGCATACTTCTCCAATGCGCGACCAATGTAAATGAAAATGTTCCCTGAAATAAGTAGCCCTTTCGTTAGAACTTCATTGTTTGTGAGGTGACATTACCCAAACTTCCGGGAGATATGCAAATAGTTCTCAAGCCTACATACTTGTAAATATGAGGCACATAAACTTACCATCGTATGGTTCCCTGAAATAAGTAGCCCTTTCGTTAGAACTTCATTGTTTGTGAGATGACATTACCCAAACTTCCGGGAGATATGCAAATAGTTCTCAAGCCTACATACTTGTAAATATGAGGCACATAAACTTACCATCGTATATCTTTGAATAGTCTACCTCTTGATCAAACAAAACTGATGGCAAAATGATCGCATAATCAATATTTTCAAAAGCAATTTTTGGATTTTTCGTTACGAGAATATCCTTCAGGACTCTGGATCCACAATTTTGAACAGTCGCACAGTGTTGCATTGCAATTTCAAACTGGTGCTCATTTGTTTCTAAGAAATGAAATCGGATTCTGAAAGGGTTCGAATGATTTTCTTTCAAAATGTAGTAACATAAGAAAGGAGTCAATTTACAGGAAGCTTCATAAATTAGTTTCTTTCAAGGATGTGAACAAAATTAATTATAACGAAAGTGTTGGAATTGGAAAGAATCTCTCTAATATTCTCTAGTAAACAATATTTCTATTGCCAAGCGCAATGCCCAACAATGTGCACATTTTTCATCAAATTCAATGTAACAATTTTCGCTTTCCTATCCACCATTTTGTCCTAAGCAATCCCAATTACATTGACAGAATCAAACAGAACAACTTTATATCTTTGTTCAGCACTGGATTCGAAAGGGAACCTTGCTGTTTTGAGTCTCGAGGTGTTTTATTAGTTTCTTGAGATTTTCTTCCAAAAAAATCTCTCCTAAAACTCTCTTCCCTATTTTCTGGAAGATTGCCATCGATTAATAAATTTAAAGATAATTATTATTAGTACTATCATGATCATTTGAAAGGATATAAAAAAGTACCTACCTATAATTACTCGTACTGTGGTGTCTAAAAAGTAGGTAGGTATATAGGTACCTACATACTCGTACTACATGCATATTACAGTTTAACCTACATACTATAGTACATAGGTACCTACCTAATTGTTTATCTTTTGCGAAAACCCAAGCAACTATTTCTAGGTACGTAGGTATTAGGTAGAATAAAATTATTGTAATACCTAGGTATAAGGCTCAACGGCAGAGTTGTAATTTGCAGCTCATTAGATAGATCTAAGACGCATCATGTGATGCTAGAAAAATTTAAAATTTCTCTACTTACTCTCTGTTCTATCACAAATCATGAGCTTTCCTTTCCTTCTGATCTTCCTTTCACAAAATGTTTTCGGGAGGTCTTTTCACCATTCGACAACGGCTAACGGCATAGCTGGAAGCGTACGTGCAAACGTGCATATATCTGTGAACAAAGAGTATAAAAAAGAGTGCCCAAATAGTTTTTCTTTTTGTTCAAATTGTCCCCTGTGGTACGGAAAACTTTTACCCCATGAATTATTGCCCCCCGTTTTTTTCGCCCCAAAAAAAGAGTGTCTTATTTTTTTACTCCATTTTTATCGGCAATGATTTATACATTATATTCTAATAGGAACAAAAAAAGTTATCCTTTTTATTAGCCCTTTGACCCTTTAAACCAGGAGTTGGTTGTAACCTATTAACAGTTCTTGCTATAACTGTTATCTGATCAGGTTGGACATCCCGTTTTCTACTACCTTTGTGTGACGTGTGATTTGAAAATGATTATGGTGGGATTTAAAACCATGACTAAACATCAGTGGGGCGGAGGGATTCTCGTTCAAGAGTTCTACTACTCTCTAAAATAAGTTACTCTCTTTTCCTATCAAGATTGTGGTCGTCCCGAATTCCAAGTACGGAGCTGAAAAACATCAGCTTCATCTGGTCTGGTTGGACATCCCGTTTTCTACTACCTTTGGGTGACGTGTGATTTGAAAATGATTATGGTGGGATTTAAAACCATGACTAAACATCAATGGGGCGGAGGGATTCTCGTTCAAGAGTTGTACTACTCTCTAAAATAAGTTACTCTCTTTTCCTATCAAGATTGTGGTCGTCCCGAATTCCAAGTACGGAGCTGAAAAACATCAGCTTTGTCGGGAAATGAATCCGGGACCTCTGGTGTGGTGTGCCTCGTGGGTCGTGGGATACTCACTCGAACACGGAGGTCGTTTGGAGGGTTAATCTTTCTCGCATTGAGACTTCAACATTGGCATCTCTACCCCCAAGGCCCAGGGCTTCCTACTCCAAAAACTTTTCTTTGGAAACGAGAAAAATAGTTCCTCGTGGGATACTCACTCGAACACGGAGGTCGTTTGGAGGGTTAATCTTTCTCGTATTGAGACTTCAACATTGGCATCTCTACCCCCAAGGCCCAGGGCTTCCTACTCCAAAAACTTTTCTTTGGAAACGAGAAAAATAGTTCTGAATTTTTGTTCGAGTTTTTTTTACTTGTAAAAAAAAGAAGAGGAAAAGGAAATCTAATTTCGCAGCTCCATAAGGGTGAAAGGGTCAAAACTTGGACGTTTTCTCTCTCCATTTTTTGTAGCCTTTGGCCTAGTATTTTTATGTCCATTGTGGTGGCGGTGAGGAATATGAAATGAGATTTTTTTTCCCTCCCATTGATGTTTTGCCATATTTTTAAATCCCTCCGAGCATGGATGAGCAGGCTGAAACATTATTTAGAGACATTGACGGGATTTTCCCCTGTCGGATTACAACAGGATTCCCACCACCATGTTTAACCCTTCAGTAGGACAGCAGTTATTGGAGATGTTTTGACCAAGTTATGTATATGCAAAACTCAAATGTAAGTAAATCAGTTAAAAAGTCAAATAATTCAACATAACTTACTTACTTAATGGCTGGTTGTAGCAAACCACGGGGGTCCAAAACGTCTCACGACCATTCTTCTCCAACTTCGTCTGTCTTGGGCTGCTTCTTCCCAGTTTCCTTGTAGTGTGGGTGGGTCTCTTTTTCTCTCTGTACCATAATATGTTGACATTGTCCTACCATCTCTTTGTATATGCAAAACTCAAATGTAAGTAAATCAGTTAAGAAGTCAAATAATTCAACATAACTTACTTACTTACTGGTTGTAGCAGACCACGGGGGTCCAAAACCTCTGACGACCATTCTTCTCCAACTTTGTCTGTCTTGCGCTGCTTCTTCCCAGTTTCCTTGTAGTGTGGGTGGGTCTCTTTTTCTCTCTGTACCATAATATGTTGACATTGTCCTACCATCTCTTTTTTCGAGACAAATTGGAACAACTCCTCGTATAAGGGGCAACTTTGCAAAGTTAAAAGTATCGCATACATAGGAACTTGAACTCTGGAGTTTTTCTTTGTAGGAGGCGCATTGGCACAGCCTGTAACAAGCATAACATATTACTTATTATGTGGAAATGGGTAAAAAATTTGACGTTGACAGATGGAATCGTGCCTACGTTTCCGCCCGACTTGAAATAATAAGTTTGTTTTCCTTCTTGTTCCACGGAAAAAGAAGCTGTACAATAATAATATTGCTAATACTTACAATAAGAAAAGTATACCTACATGCCAGCATATGTATTTCCGTTGTTCCATACTATTACACAGGTACTATTTCAGCGATCAAATAATGTATCTTAAATCGGCTTTTGAAGGGGTATATACATCGAAGCTGTACAATAATAATATTGCTAATACTTACAATAAGAAAAGTATACCTACATGCCAGCATATTTCCGTTGTTCCATACTATTACACAGGTACTATTTCAGCGATCAAATAATGTATCTTAAATCGGCTTTTGAAGGGGTATATACATATATGGCTTTTTCAATGGCTTTCTTTCAATTGTTGGAGTTCTCCTGGAGAAGCTCTTCCACCCGTTTTCGCCAGATTTTTCGTCGAAACCAACTAAGAATTCCTCAATTCTCAGGAGGCTAAGTACATCTTTCACAGACAAGTGGTTTTGAAGGGTGCTGATGGTATCCAGCCTGACTTATCTTATCCAGGCTTAAAATGTATTCTGAGAAAATCTACAGTTGTGATTCTCAAGTTTACGATCACCAATGTTCGTATACTAATCCTCTTTAGACAAAATTAAGAATGTAAATTGAGCTACATAATATATTATACCTACATATATTTATGTATAGGAAGTGGAGACCAAGGTTTGTATGCTATAGGGAGTAGGCAAAAGAGTACATATATAGCTACATAATTCTGTGCAACACATTTTGTACATTAGTAGTAGCTTGCATGTTGTGTTTATCTACTTGAGGAATAAGTGAGAAGATTTACATGAAAAGTACCTATAATTACTGTGGTGTCTAAAAAGTAGGTAGGTATATAGGTACATACTACATGCATATTACAGTTTAACCTACATACCTACCTAATTGTTTATCTTTTGCGAAAACCCAAGCAACTATTTCTAGGTACGTATTAGGTAGAATAAAATTATTGTAGGTAATACCTAGGTATAAGGCTCAGCGGCAGAGTTGTAATTTGCAGCTCATTAGATAGATCTAAGACACATCATGTGATGCTAGAAAAATTTAAAATTTCACTACTTACTCTCTGTTCTATCACAAATCATGAGCTTTCCTTTCCTTCTGATCTTCCTTTCACAAAATGTTTTCGGGAGGTCTTTTCACCATTCGACAACGGCTAACGACATAGCTAAGTAATGGAAAGCGTACGTGCATACATCTGTGAACAAAGAGTATAAAAAAGAGTGCCCAAATAGTTTTTCTTTTTGTTCAAATTGTCCCCTGTGGTACGGAAAACTTTTACCCCATGAATTATTGCCCCCCGTTTTTTTCGCCCCAAAAAAAGAGTGTCTTATTTTTTTACTCCATTTTTATCGGCAATGATTTATACATTATATTCTAATAGGAACAAAAAAAGTTATCCTTTTTATTAGCCCTTTGACCCTTTAAACCCGGAGTTGGTTGTAACCTATTAACAGTTCTTGCTATAACTGTTATCTGATCAGGTTGGACATCCCGTTTTCTACTACCTTTGTGTGACGTGTGATTTGAAAATGATTATGGTGGGATTTAAAACCATGACTAAACATCAGTGGGGCGGAGGGATTCTCGTTCAAGAGTTCTACTACTCTCTAAAATAAGTTACTCTCTTTTCCTATCAAGATTGTGGTCGTCCCGAATTCCAAGTACGGAGCTGAAAAACATCAGCTTTGTCGGGAAATGAATCCGGGACCTCTGGTGTGGTGTGCCTCGTGGGTCGTGGGATACTCACTCGAACACGGAGGTCGTTTGGAGGGTTAATCTTTCTCGCATTGAGACTTCAACATTGGCATCTCTACCCCCAAGGCCCAGGGCTTCCTACTCCAAAAACTTTTCTTTGGAAACGAGAAAAATAGTTCTGAATTTTTGTTCGAGTTTTTTTTACTTGTAAAAAAAAGAAGAGGAAAAGGAAATCTAATTTCGCAGCTCCATAAGGGTGAAAGGGTCAAAACTTGGACGTTTTCTCTCTCCATTTTTTGTAGCCTTTGGCCTAGTATTTTTATGTCCATTGTGGTGGCGGTGAGGAATATGAAATGAGATTTTTTTTCCCTCCCATTGATGTTTTGCCATATTTTTAAATCCCTCCGAGCATGGATGAGCAGGCTGAAACATTATTTAGAGACATTGATGGGATTTTCCCCTGTCGGATTACAACAGGATTCCCACCACCATGTTTAACCCTTCAGTAGGACAGCAGTTATTGGAGATGTTTTGACCAAGTTATGTATATGCTAAACTCAAATGTAAGTAAATCAGTTAAAAAGTCAAATAATTCAACATAACTTACTTACTTAATGGCTGGTTGTAGCAAACCACGGGGGTCCAAAACGTCTCACGACCATTCTTCTCCAACTTCGTCTGTCTTGGGCTGCTTCTTCCCAGTTTCCTTGTAGTGTGGGTGGGTCTCTTTTTCTCTCTGTACCATAATATGTTGACATTGTCCTACCATCTCTTTCTTGACCTTCCTCGATGTCTTCCCTCTTCATAGTCAATGCAATAGCTACCTGAAATTATATTGATTTTCAACTTTCTATTCTACCTTGAATATCGTAGGAAATAATATCATGTTTGTGATCTTACACCTGAGTCTTTATAAAGGCGACATAAGACTGCTGTCTGTACTGAAGCTTTGATCATAAATGCAGCGTCATATAGCAACAGACACTTCCTGCATTTACTGTTGTCACACGCATACAAGATAGGTACTTTTTTATTTCACAACATAACAGAAATAGGTACAAAAGTATACATATTATACAAACATATGTATAGCTGTGTCTCTATGACGAAGAGACATAATATGGAAATGAAAGCCAATC
The DNA here is from genome assembly GCF_000475195.1 of Diaphorina citri. Taxonomy (NCBI): domain Eukaryota; kingdom Metazoa; phylum Arthropoda; class Insecta; order Hemiptera; family Psyllidae; genus Diaphorina; species Diaphorina citri. The sequence continues at coordinate 243,322 of NW_007377711.1, forward strand.
AAAAGATTTACCCAAGCGAGCTTCATTCTGTGTTGTATGTTTCTATCCAGCCCATTGTCTCTCTGATTTGTATTGTTTCGTTTTCCAATTATTTTATAATATGTTCGTGTGTTGTGTGTATTTGCAGTTTTCCTCTCTATTTTTTTTTTTTCCATTATGAAACATTATCATTCTCATTCCCTCCTCCTCTCCCTTCCCCTCTCCTTCTCTTCCTCATCTCTCTCTTCTCTCTCCTCCCTCTTTTCCCTTTCTTGTTTTATTTGTTCGCCCAATAATAATTGACTGAGTGATAGAACTGTTTAGAGGCAGACACAATACACACACCATCAGAGTCTGAAGGCGGGAGACAGACTAAAGAGAAAGCTCTTGATTTGATTGACTTCCGTTTGAATTCTTTACAAGCCTGAATAATCCTCACACCCATTTGTGTCTACAGTTGGATTTGTCTCATAGTTGAACAAAATTTCTACTTCGGCAGGTGTTTGAAGTCTTCGTAGCGTTCTTTTCCAATGGCCCAAGCCTGTTCGAAAAAAGGGAATATCTTTTATATCCACATGAAAATATATTCCCAAGCCAGCCTAGCTTGGAACGTAGAGCGCCTTCCTTGTAAGCGCTAGGTCGCGGGTTCGTTTATCGCCCGAGAAGAAACTTTATCCTAAGAATCTACGGTACGTTCTCGGAACGGCTGCCTTCCTTATACCTTGACCATTTTGTCTCTTCCATTTTAGTAGGATAAGACTTTCTTTGTTACAATTAGTTCCCTCTATTAAACCTCTTAAAAAAGGCAATATAATAAGTTTTAATCTTTTAACCCATTATTGTTGTCTACTGTTCCTATAATAAGTTTTAACCCGTTATTGTCTCGGCATAACAGAAATAGGTACAAAAGTACATATTATACATATGTATAGCTGTGTCTCTATGATGAAGAGACATAATATGGAAATGAAAGCCAATCAAAAGATTTACCCAAGCGAGCTTCATTCTGTGTTGTATGTTTCTATCCAGCCCATTGTCTCTCTGATTTGTATTGTTTCGTTTTCCAATTATTTTATAATATGTTCGTGTGTTGTGTGTTTGTATTTGCAGTTTTCCTCTCTATTTTTTCCATTATGAAACATTATCATTCTCATTCCCTCCTCCTCTCCCTTCCCCTCTCTTCTCTCTTTTTCCCCTCTCCTTCTCTTCCTCATCTCTCTCTTCTCTCTCCTCCCTCTCTTTTCCCTTTCTTGTTTTATTTGTTCGCCCAATAATAATTGACTGAGTGATAGACCTGTTTAGAGGCAGACACAATAGACACACCATCAGAGTCTGAAGGCGGGAGACATACTAAAGAGAAAGCTAGCTCTTGATTTGATTGACTTCCGTTTGAATTCTTTACAAGCCTGAATAATCCTCACACCCATTTGTGTCTACAGAAATTTGTCTCATAGTTGAACAAAAATTTTTACTTCGGCAGGTGTTTGAAGTCTTAGTAGCGATCTTTTCCAATGACCCAAGCCTGTCCGAAAAAGGGAATATCTTTTATCCAAGCCAGCCTAGCTTGGAACGTAGAGCGCCTTCCTTGTAAGCGCTAGGTCGCGGGTTCGTTTATCGCCCGAGAAGAAAATTTATCCTCAGAATCTACGGTTCGTTCTCGGAACGGCTGCCTTCCTTATAACTTGACCATTTTGTGTCTTCCATTTTAGTAGGATAAGACTTTCTTTGTTACAATTAGTTCCCTCTATTAAACCTCTTAAAAAAAGGCAATATAATAAGTTTTAATCTTTTAACCCATTATTGTTGTCTACTGTTCCTATAATAAGTTTTAACCCGTTATTGTCTCGTGTTCCAGGGAGCCGAGGTGTGGATGCGCCCTACGCTGTGATTGTGTTCATTCATGGGGAGTCCTACGAGTGGAACGCCGGCAACCATTACGACGGCAGCGTCCTAGCCAGTTCCGGCCATATCATTTTTGTATCAATCAACTATCGCTTAGGAATTCTAGGTAAGTTCTAATAGCCAGCTCCGGCCATATCATTTTTTATCAATCAACTATCGCTTAGGAATTCTAGGTAAATTTGTATCCTCATATGCTATAGGTACATCAATTTGAGAAGTATTACAACTAAAAGATTAGACATCTAGATAGAAACTCGTCATGATGACGTAATAATCCTTGAAAATCTGGGAGAACCCATTAACAAGCTAACGTTAATGTCTTTCAGAAACCTCCTGCTATAAAACATCCATTAAATATTAAGGGAAGTAAGGTATCCCATCCTGAAGGTATCTACAGCTTGATGGTTTCGTATAATTAAAGCACGTCCCTCATTCAAACAGAGAAGATACCATGTTGTATCGACAGTAAAATTTCGAATTACTTGTGTACGGGGTAGTTATTTCTAACGTCTGTTTCTACAAGGTAATCGAATTAGTTTTCCAACCATCCGCATCCCTTTGAACAAAGGAAAATGTCAACGGGGAATGACTTTGAAATTTTCAATTTTTAAAGCGGAAAATTCTCTCGCATAAAAGATAGGTACACATCGCACACAAAAGATACACGTCCCCTTCGTTCCTATGTCGTGTTCTCTTCCTCTCTATATTTTTTAACGTAACCTAACAGATTGTTTTCTTCTGATAATAGCTGCTCGTACACAAAGGGGCCGATAAAAATTAATGTTGGCAAAAGGGATTGGAAAAACTCATCGTACACAAAAGATACACGTCCCCTTCGTTCCTATGTCGTGTTCCCTTCCTCTCTATATTTTTTAACGTACCTAACAGATTGTTTTCTTCTGATAATAGCTGCTCGTACACAAAGGGGCCGATAAAAATTAATGTTGGCAAAAGGGATTGGAAAAACATTGTCGACAAGAAGTGGCAAGGTGTTGGCGTTGATTGATAGTATTGAAGATACAATGGAACGTGTTAACAGGACAGGGAAGGGACACTAATTCTACTGTCCCAGGATACACTGATACATTCGCAGGATCTAAAATAGGACTCGGGACTTGGGAAGGTAGATTTCAGGGGATTCTTTTAGAGAACTAAGAGTAATGGCTAATGTTACACCAAAACACACCACTAAATATACAAGTACACTATTTTGAGGGATACCACAAATATACACACCTTATAGGTATTGAGAGTTCAAGAAAATCCATGGAAGTCAAACGAACATTAACATAGAAGAGCCAGTCTATCACAATGTCAACAGACACAGAAACTGTCAGATAATTTAAGTAGTAAAGAACAAAGAGATTTGTGTGGGAGAGCAAGAACAGCAAAGAACTGGGCTTTAGTTCTCCAAAGCCTCCCAAGTCATTTCAAAGTTCCGACATTGAACTTTCGGTCGTTCCATTCAAAAAAGGGGATTTTCGACAGAATTTAAATGGACAAGTCCCCATTTCCCTGAGCACTTAACTCTTCCCATTTTGAACTTATTTATCACTCTCTCCGATATATTCTCTTGGGTCTCATTAAGATGATGACCTGAACAAGGACAATGTGATCTTCTAATGTTTCTCTTACATGATGGTGATTTTCTTTGATATCATTTGTTACCAGGTTAGGTACAAGATTCAAAAGTCTAATTTGAAGTAGTCATGGCCATTAGGGCCTCGCCCATTGATATGCATGCTGTTTTTAGAGAACTTACTGATGAAAATGTGCTGAGTTTTAAACAAATGAAACCTCTTTTAAATTAAGTTAGTAGCTTTGTAGACTACTTTACACTATGTTGGTATACTCTACGAGTGTATTAGGTTTCAAACAAATGAAACCTCTTTTAAATTAAGTTAGTAGCTTTGTAGACTACTTTACACTATGTTGGTATACTCTACGAGTGTATTAGGTTTAGTTGGGGGGTACAGTACATCAGTCTAACATTTCAAGACCCTGTTTGTACTAGTAGGGTAAAAGAACCTATTCACATCACATTCATCTGGTTTATAGCGCAAGTATTGAACAGAGTTCAGGGTAAAAGAACCTATTCACATCACATTCATCTGGTTTATAGCGCAAGTATTGAACAGAGTTTAGAGTAACAGTAAAATCGTTTTAATTGGAAAAACATTGTCGACAAGAAGTGGCAAGGTGTTGGCGTTGATTGATAGTATTGAAGATACAATGGAACGTGTTAACAGGACAGGGAAGGGACACTAATAAATTCTACTGTCCCAGGATACACTGATCCATTCGCAGGATCTAAAATAGGACTCGGGACTTGGGAAGGTAGATTTCAGGGGATTCTTTTAGAGAACTAAGAGTAATGTCTAATGTTGCAGAGAAAATAGTAAATTTGACTTCTCCAAATATCATGTTCATAATGTCTTCATTCTACCGAATCCATGCATTAAAACTTCAAGAACATTAGTAACTAAGAAAACTACTCATTCATACTTGAAGATTATAAGTCCAAGTCAATATTTGTCGAGACAATTCGATTTAACAGCTGATACATTTGTTTGAACAACTAAAAGCTAACATCACAGCAAAGCATCTCAAATTGTTAAACAAGAACAGAAAATATAAAGAACAAACATAACAAAAACTTTAAATCATTAATATAAACTTGTAAGTTTAGGGAGTTTTATAGCATCTGCTTGAAATGAAGATCATTAATTAAGTTTTTTTTCTGAAAATTAAATATAAGACCTTCGAGGAAGAGATTTCAGTAAAAAATACATTCGTTGCTCCTTTCACAACCTGAGGAGTCTTTTGGGAATGATTGAAGAATTTTAAGAAACGTTGAATAGTCCTCAGGGGTTCTTGTAAGGAGATATCTAGGCTTGTACAGATATTTAAAGCAAGCGAAAGAAAGTAAGGACTAAACTTTTCAAAAACTTGATTGTTGAAGAATAATCCCGGTATTATTGTCTACGAACAGTAGGATCCCTGGTGGCCCTTCTTTCAAGGATGTGAACAAAATTAAGTATAACGAAAGTGTTGGATTTGGAAAGAATCTCTCTAATATTCTCTAGTAAACAATATTTTAATTCCCAATAATAGACACTTGTAGGTACCTACATATTACAATACCCATTCCTGACACTTATTCTCCCAGGATTCGAAGATATACAGTGGTCTAAAATGTCATTGATAATGTTGAAAAAAGTGACCCAAAAGATACAATGCTACAATAACCATTACAACACTTGATATTATCTAGCTGTATGCATAGGTACGTGCAACTTCTATTCAATTCTATCAAAAAGTTTCACTAACTTTTCCCATGGACAGTCTATCCACACTTTTAACAATAAATCCATATAATTTCCAATAATAGACACTTGTACATATTACAATACCCATTCCTGACACTTATTCTCCCAGGATTCGAAGATATACAGTGGTCTAAAATGTCATTGATAATGTTGAAAAAAGTGACCCAAAAGATACAATGCTACAATAACCATTACAACACTTGATATTATCTAGCTGTATGCATAGGTACGTGCAACTTCTATTCAATTCTATCAAAAAGTTTCACCAACTTTTCCCATGGACAGTCTATCCACACTTTTAACATTAAATCCATCCGTATTTTGTCCTTCGCTCTTTTGTGATATTCACATTCAATATTGTTCACCGTGTTTTCAACAACAGCTGAATCTAGGTTAAATCCATCCGTATTTTGTCCTTCGCTCTTTTGTGATATTCACATTCAATATTGTTCACCGTGTTTTCAACAACAGCTGAATCTAGGTCACAATATAATAATATTTCCCCATTATAATGTTGGGAGCTTTACTATTTTTCCATACTACTCAAAAGTGTAAAGGTAATTTATTTATTTTTTCCACGTTCCAGATTGAGAGGAAGAGAGCAGAGAACGAAAACCAGAACGTTATAAAACCATTACGCTGCTCTTACAATTTTATTTACGGCGCTTTGGCAGAAAACTATATTAATGAATATTGGAGGAAAAGAAAACATGGAAGTCTATTGTTGTGTGAGATGAAATGGTTATTGCTGGAAAATTACCAATTCCAACGAACCACTGCACACAGTAGTGGAGTTGAGGCAAGAAAATCATCGCCATTAGTATCTTACCTACTCATTATGTGATATCATCATTCTTATACCTTTTTCAAACAAAACTTTTCACAAGACGCAGGAGACAGCATTATCATATTCTTTATACATTCGTTGTTCTTTTCACTGTTTTTCTATCGTTAAAATGTTCGATGTTCTTTGGAAAGCAGAGGAGAGGGTGATGGTATCAAGCTTGAATATTTTAAAGACGTTGATGGGAACAAAGGTGATGAACACAACAGTGTGGTTGTAGGTCAAGTTCGTAGGTTGCTCCTTCCTCGAACTCGACTTTTCATTGATCTACTAAAATAAACTCACTTCATTGTTGGCTCCAGCCTACTTGAATCGAATGCTGATGAAAAAATTGTACTTCCACAAATCGCTAATTAGGTACTTTCACGTTCCGACTGCCTGACGGTCTGTGTGGCGGCCCTAATTCACAAAGGTATAAATAGGTATCTCAAATTAGAAGTACAATGGATGATTATTGTTTATACCGATTATGGATTTATCTTTATTCCTGTGTTTTCCTCGAATTTAGAAAACAGTTCATCCATGAGTAGTTATGACTCGACCATGAGAAAATCCCTTTGACTGTTCAAAACTATTTTTATTCCATCCGTCTTTGGTCAATTTGATTCGCCCACATGACGGGTTTAGTCCACAAGGTTCTCTAGAAGTTATTGATTTTAATGTACATTCTCAATTTTATTATTTCAAGTAAAAATAATAAAAACCTTCACTTATTTTCTCAAGTGAAGTGAAGCAAATAGGGTAGGTACATGACTTCAAGATAAAACAAGAAGCTTTTTCAGTAAGTACTCTATCAAAAGGAAGATTTTGCTTGAGAGTTTACCGTATTTCTATCTAAAATCTATCTAAAGCCATAATACATCTTAATACTCTACTTGAGTAATGTACAACGTCGAAAAACATGTACATACCATGTATGAAAACATGATATCTATGTACTCTACATACAGTTACATAGAGAGAGAACTACATCCTGGAAGAGAGAACTTAAATATATACACACATAGACAAAAACACACACACATACACACACAACTTGAAAGATAATGAATGTTCGAGACAAATTGGAACAACTCCTCGTATAAGGGGCAACTTTGCAAAGTTGAAAAGTATCGCATACATAGGAACTTGAACTCTGGAGTTTTTCTTTGTAGGAGGCGCATTGGCACAGCCTGTAACAAGCATAACATATTACTTATTATGTGGAAATGGGTAAAAAATTTGACGTTGACAGATGGAATCGTGCCTACGTTTCCGCCCGACTTGAAATAATAAGTTTGTTTTCCTTCTTGTTCCACGGAAAACGAAGCTGTACAATAATAATATTGCTAATACTTACAATAAGAAAAGTATACCTACATGCCAGCATATTTCCGTTGTTCCATACTATTACACAGGTACTATTTCAGCGATCAAATAATGTATCTTAAATCGGCTTTTGAAGGGGTATATACATATATGGCTTTTTCAATGGCTTTCTTTCAATTGGTGGGGTTCTCGAAGCTCTTCCACCCGTTTCGCCAGATTTTTCGGCGAAACCAACTAAGAATTCCTCAATTCTCAGGAGGCTAAGTACATCTTACACAGACAAGTGGTTTCGAAGGGTGCTGATGGTATCCAGCCTGACTTATCTTATCCAGGCTTAAAATGTATTCTGAGAAAATCTACAGTTCTGATTCTCAAGTTCACGATTACCAATGTTCGTATACTAATCCTCTTTAGACTAAATTAAGAATGTAAATTGAGCTACATAATATATTATACCTACATATATTTATGTATAAGAAGTGGAGAACAAGGTTTGTATGCTATAGGGTAGGGAGTAGGCAAAAGAGTATAACATATATAGGAACATAATTCTGTGCAACATACTTTGTACATTAGTAGTAGCTTGCATGTTGTGTTTATCTACTTGAGGAATAAGTGAGAAGATTTACATGAAAAGTACCTACCTATAATTACTCGTACTGTGGTGTCTAAAAAGTAGGTAGGTATATAGGTACCTACATACTCGTACTACATGCATATTACAGTTTAACCTACATACTATAGTACATAGGTACCTACCTAATTGTTTATCTTTTGCGAAAACCCAAGCAACTATTTCTAGGTACGTAGGTATTAGGTAGAATAAAATTATTGTAATACCTAGGTATAAGGCTCAACGGCAGAGTTGTAATTTGCAGCTCATTAGATAGATCTAAGACGCATCATGTGATGCTAGAAAAATTTAAAATTTCTCTACTTACTCTCTGTTCTATCACAAATCATGAGCTTTCCTTTCCTTCTGATCTTCCTTTCACAAAATGTTTTCGGGAGGTCTTTTCACCATTCGACAACGGCTAACGGCATAGCTGGAAGCGTACGTGCAAACGTGCATATATCTGTGAACAAAGAGTATAAAAAAGAGTGCCCAAATAGTTTTTCTTTTTGTTCAAATTGTCCCCTGTGGTACGGAAAACTTTTACCCCATGAATTATTGCCCCCCGTTTTTGTTCCAAGAGAGTGGTCTAAATAAACACGATCAAAGGGGTTAGAAAACATTGGAGGACTTTTCGTTTAAACCTCGGGCGAAACATAAAGAAAACACCCAGACGAGCAAAAAATTCAAGAGGTGTATTTGACTTTGAGAGAGTACTGACTTTGAGAGAGTACCTATCTATCGATTTTGTGTGCCTTCAGTCAAAATTAATTTCCTCTGTCATGTATTTTCTAATGAGCTTTTTTATCAATCAACTATTGCTTAGGAATTCTAGGTAAATTTGTATCCTCATATGCTATAGGTACACAGGTACATCAATTTGAGAATTATTACAACTAAAAGATTAGATATCTACATAGAAACTCGTCATGATGACGTAATAATCTTTGAAAATCTGGGAGAACCCATTAACAAGCTAAGGTTAATGTCTTTCAGAAACCTCCTGCTATAAAACATCCATTAAATATTAAGGGAAGTAAGGTATCCCATCCTGAAGGTATCTACAGCTTGATGGTTTCGTATAATTAAAGCACGTCCCTCATTCAAACAGAGAAGATACCATGTTGTATCGACAGTAAAATTTCGAATTACTTGTGTACGGGGTAGTTATTTCTAACGTCTGTTTCTACAAGGTAATCGAATTAGTTTTCCAACCATCCGCATCCCTTTGAACAAAGGAAAATGTCAACGGGGAATGACTTTGAAATTTTCAATTTTTAAAGCGGAAAATTCTCTCGCATAAAAGATAGGTACTCATCGTACACAAAAGATACACGTCCCCTTCGTTCCTATGTCGTGTTCCCTTCCTCTCTATATTTTTTAACGTACCTAACAGATTGTTTTCTTCTGATAATAGCTGCTCGTACACAAAGGGGCCGATAAAAATTAATGTTGGCAAAAGGGATTGGAAAAACATTGTCGACAAGAAGTGGCAAGGTGTTGGCGTTGATTGATAGTATTGAAGATACAATGGAACGTGTTAACAGGACAGGGAAGGGACACTAATAAATTCTACTGTCCCAGGATACACTGATCCATTCGCAGGATCTAAAATAGGACTCGGGACTTGGGAAGGTAGATTTCAGGGGATTCTTTTAGAGAACTAAGAGTAATGGCTAATGTTGTAGAGAAAATAGTAAATTTGACTTCTCCGAATATCATGTTCATAATGTCTTCATTCTACCGAATCCATGCATTAAAACTTCAAGAACATTAGTAACTAAGAAAACTACTTATTCATACTTGAAGATTATAAGTCCAAGTCAATATTTGTCGAGACAATTCGATTTAACATCTGATACATTTGTTTGAACAACTAAAAGCTAACATCACAGCAAAGCATCTCAAATTGTTAAACAAGAACAGAAAATATAAAGAACAAACATAACAAAAACTTTAAATCATTAATATAAACTTGTAAGTTTAGGGAGTTTTATAGCATCTGCTTGAAATGAAGATCATTAATTAAGTTTTTTTTCTGAAAATTAAATATAAGACCTTCGAGGAAGAGATTTCAGTAAAAAATACATTCGTTGCTCCTTTCACAACCTGAGGAGTCTTTTGGGAATGATTGAAGAATTTTAAGAAACGTTGAATAGTCCTCAGGGGTTCTTGTAAGGAGATATCTAGGCTTGTACAGATATTTAAAGCAAGCGAAAGAAAGTAAGGACTAAACTTTTCAAAAACTTGATTGTTGAAGAATAATCCCGGTATTATTGTCTACGAACAGTAGGATCTTCTTTCAAGGATGTGAACAAAATTAATTATAACGAAAGTGTTGGAATTGGAAAGAATCTCTCTAATATTCTCTAGTAAACAATATTTCTATTGCCAAGCGCAATGCCCAACAATGTGCACATTTTTCATCAAATTCAATGTAACAATTTTCGCTTTCCTATCCACCATTTTGTCCTAAGCAATCCCAATTACATTGACAGAATCAAACAGAACAACTTTATATCTTTGTTCAGCACTGGATTCGAAAGGGAACCTTGCTGTTTTGAGTCTCGAGGTGTTTTATTAGTTTCTTGAGATTTTCTTCCAAAAAAATCTCTCCTAAAACTCTCTTCCCTATTTTCTGGAAGATTGCCATCGATTAATAAATTTAAAGATAATTATTATTAGTACTATCATGATCATTTGAAAGGATATAAATGTATTACAGGATGTCCCAGTTATCTCTGCAATGTGAAAGCTATTTAAAACGGCTGGAACATTTATCACCGAACAAGATAGAATTATGATAAAACTTTCTTGTTTGAAATAGGTGCTCGAACATATTAGAGAGCAGATGTATTACAGGATGTCCCAGTTATCTCTGCAATAGATAATGTGAAAGCTATTTAGAACGGCTGGAACATTTATCACCGAACAAGATAGAATTATGATAAAACTTTCTTGTTTGAAATAGGTGCTCGAACATATTAGAGAGCAGAGACCCTAGGTTTTATTCTCTGTAGGCATCTACAAGTAGGTACTATGTATATCTCCAATATTCATATGTCTGATCAACGCATCCTATATATCACGATGTTGTGTTGTGTTGATTTGTCCAAGTCTCTTGCGAGAGTCTACTCTTAGCTACATGTCCTTTTTGGATCTCTTTCATATCTTTTTTGAATTTCTTTTTCTTCCTGCAGTTTCTGCATTTTCCCTTCACCCAATTTTCGGTTGTATCTCTCCACGTTTTCTCCGATTGTATTCGAGTTATTGTATTATTTATTACATCTGTATTCTAATCAAACATCAAAAACAAGTTTTGTCCTTTTTGGATCTCTTTCATATCTTTTTTGAATTTTTTTTTCTTCCTGCAGTTTCTGCATTTTCCCTTCACCCAATCTTCGTTTGTATCTCTCCACGTTTTCTCCGATTGTATTCGAGTTATTGTATTATTTATTACATCTGTATTCTAATCAAACATCAAAAACAAGTTTGGGGACTTGGATGTCATAGTTATGCATGAACTTTCCACGCCACCTCTACGTGCAGAGGGCTTCCAGTGTTGTCAGATGGCTTCAGTGAAATTATACTAGATTCGTGCTAAAATTATACTAAAATTTGAAAAATTATACATCATCATTCTTATACTCATAATGTTTAAATAAGCGGTTTTCATGTTGAGTGAGAGGACTAGTAAATTAATTTGTGTTGCTATTTTGCTAATGACCTTAACCAACCATTTTTTGTACTTTGTCTTTTTTTCCAGGATTTTTGAAAACACAAACAGGGCACACACAAAGCGGGAACTGGGCAGTTTCAGATGTGATAGCAGCATTGGAGTGGATCAAAATCAATATCGCCTCGTTTGGAGGTGACCCGACTCGGATCACACTCTTTGGTCATGATACCGGAGCTGCCTTAGTCAATATAGTTCTCCTCACTCCTTCCGTTAAAGGTAAGTCAGCCATGGTAGTTAGAAGAAACTGATATTAAAACTGTGTTGTTTTGTACTAATGATATTTTAAGGCTAAATAAACTGAGAAATCACATTGATTTTAAATCTCACAGCTAAATCCTGCATAGTGTTTTATTATTTTTAAGTGTAGTTTTAAGTGTAGGGACTTGTATAAAATGGGTAGCCCCCGTTAATATGAATAAAATTTAAAAAAATATTATTTGTTGAAATCTCAGTCTTAACAACAAAACACGCCACATCAACGTTTCTGAGCCACCCTCTATTTGATGTTCACATTGCTGCTAATCTACCCTAATATACTGATTTCCGATTTACCTCCTACTTGTTGTTCACAGGTCTCTTCCATAGAGTGACATTACTTAGTGGCTCCATTCTCTCCCCCTGGAGCTTTGTCCACGATCCTGACTCCATTCGAAGCAACGTGGCCGATCAACTAGGCTGTACTCTCAGTGAATGTTCACATTGCTGCTAATCTACCCTATACTGATTTCTGATTTACCTCCTACTTGCTGTTCACAGGTCTCTTCCATAGAGTAACATTACTTAGCGGCTCCATTCTCTCCCCCTGGAGCTTTGTCCACGATCCTGACTCCATTCGAAGCAACGTGGCCGATCAACTAGGCTGTACTCTCAGTGATAACCTTGCGCCTTGCCTGCGAACACACACCCTAGCTTCTCTCCTCCAAGTGAACCTGACACCGCCGAGATTTCTAGCCGGTTTTGGACCACACTTGTTCACGGATCCAAACGTAGCGCTGGAGAAGGCAGGTGATAACTTCGTAACGACACCGCTGATGGCGGGCGTTGTCACGACGGAGAGTTATCTGAACTTTAACGCCAACGATATTCAGTATGGCTTTGAAGAGGACCAGAGAAACAGAGTGCTCAGGTAAGATTATTCATGAAAGATCAGTATGCTTTTTGAAAGCTCAAATTGTAGTGTTGGTTGGAATTATGTGGTAAATCTAATTCTAATCTCATTATCATCGGAGGTCAGGTAAAGTGCATTTTGATCCTCGTAACTCATTTACAAAGACTTCTTATAAAATTATTTCTATTAAGATTATCAAATAAAACAAAAGCTCCACTCTGCATTTTTAATTGATATTTTTTTAACCCTCGAAACTTTATAATCTCGAGTAAATTTAAATTTTTCTTCTGCGTCACTTCGCGGTTCAGTTACCTTTTCTTGGATTTCTCTCTTCTCCTCTTAATTCGGAAGAAGAAAACTTTTTAAAACCCTTTCTGCAAAAGTTAATTTATAAACGAAAAAATTAAAATTTCCTGAACTCCATTCAAAAGTTTTTCTTGTGAAAAAATCTGGACTTTCACCTGGGTTTTCGAGAGGAAATTAAAGTAAACAAAAGCCTGAGACTTTGAACTTTGATAATGTTGGCAAGAACATATCTGACTCCATTACTCTACCGACTTTACCCACTAACAATGACGCACAAGACCAACAACCAACATATCCAACCTAGTCCCTCGAGCGTAATGTCAAACTAGAAAAGTGTTGGAGCCCTAAGGAAACTGAAGATTCCTATGGGACTTGGAGTACGTATACGAGTATGAGGTTGCCTCTTGAGTACCTAGTGTACCTACGCTATTCGTAATTTGAACTTAGTGAGTAAAGACAAAAATATCAGACTTCTTTGTTTCCTAACGTTTTACCTACACACCATTATTCACTTTAGGTGGTTTATTAGTACCCATATGCCTTATATATCCTTCAAACTTGTTTTCTCGTTCTTCTCTTTCCCTACTCTGTATGACGGTATTGGGGTTGAACGTGTTAAATATTTATCTAGAAAACAAGAAAGCCAGGAAAGACAAGAGGGGGAAAAAGACAAAAATTCTAAAAAAAAAAAAAATCCTCCCAAGAGAGAGAGAATAACGTTGTTAGCCTTTTTCCGCATTTGTTTTCCATTTCCTTCGAACGTTATCCCCCCCCACCCCCACATCCAGCACTTCATTTATTTTTAATTTTTTTCGCCAAAGTTTATTTTCCGTGACAATTACTTCTTTTTCAAACAAAACTTTTCACAAGACGCAGGAGACAGCATTATCATATTCTTTATACATTCGTTGTTCTTTTCACTGTTTTTCTATCGTTAAAATGTTCGATGTTCTTTGGAAAGCAGAGGAGAGGGTGATGGTATCAAGCTTGAATATTTTAAAGACGTTGATGGGAACCAAGGTGATGAACACAACAGTGTGGTTGTAGGTCAAGTTTGTAGGTTGCTCCTTCCTCGAACTCGACTTTTCGTTGATCTACTAAAATAAACTCACTTCATTGTTGGCTCTAGCCTACTTGAATCGAATGCTGATGAAAAGATTCTACTTACACAAATCGCTACCTATCTTCGCCACTCACACGCTGAGATCATCTGACAGACCCAAGGTCGGAACGTGTGTGGCGGGCATTATCCACAAAGGTACAAGGTATCCCGAAATAGAAGTAAGGTGTATAACTATTGCTTATACCGGTTATGTATTTTAGAAAACAGTTCATCCATGAGTAGTTGTTATTACTCGACCCATGAGAAAATCCCTTTGACTGTTGGAAGCTATTTTCATTCCAACTTGTGCTCGGTCAATTTGATTCGCCCACATGATGTTTTTAGTCCACAGGGTTCTCTAGAAGTTATTGATTTTAATGTACATTCTAAATTTTATTATTTCAAGTAAAAATAAAAACCTTCACTTATTTTCTCAGGTGAAGTGAAGCAAATAGGATAGGTGCATGACTTAAAGATAAAACAAGAAAGCTTTTTTCAGTAAGTACTCTATCAAAAGGAAGATTTTCCTTGAGAGTTTACCGTATTTCTATCTAAAATCTATCTAAAGCCATAATACATCTTAATACTCTACTTGGCGCGGGCGTGAGGTTTGGCAACCTTGCTTCAATAATTTCTTCTTTTGGTTTCTAACTTCACACATATGCTCTCGCCCGGTTTTTCTTCAAAACATCAGAAAAATTTAGAATTTTCCAAAGGGAAAAGATTCATAGGCAAGATTTTTCCACAAGTCATCTTTTTTTTCATACCTAACTTTGTTAACGTCCTTTTTTCCTTTTATAAGAATAAATCAAGCAAGTAATTTTGTTCAATTAAAGCAGTTGTAATTTATTCATGTTTTCTACCTAAGTAAGAATCAAACATTTTTTGGTGCCGAGACCAGGATAAAGGATGTCTCTAAAGTTGTTGGAGGCGCAAAGGGCGCACATGTTTGCAGAGTGCAACGAATGCTATGACTACATAGCCAAGTATAACGTTGATAGAACAAAGAAGAGTGCATTCTTGACAAGAGCAGTTGTGGTGGAAGGAAACTACGAGGAATTCAAAAGTTTGGTGTCCCAAATAGAAGAGATGAAGATGAAGGAAGATGAGACCTATGAACCAAACTTTCAAGTCCTGAAGAGCTACAATGAATTGCTTGGTTGTATCAGACTAACAGTACAAAGGCTTGAAGTAAGCAAGGAGAAGACCACAGAGCCTATCATTCCTGAATCTCCCAAGTTGCCACATCTGGAACTTCCCGGGTTTGATGGAAACATGAAAAATTGGACCATCTTCCATGAAACCTTCATGTCCATCATCCACAACAATGTTAGACTGACAGATGACCAAAGGGTTCAATATCTTCTTTCTAAATTGTCAGGATCAGCATTAACGGTATGTAGTGGCATTCCACCCATTGGAAGTAATTATCAAACAATCTGGAATTTGTTGGTTGATCGATATGAGGACAAAAGAGCCCTTGCATCCTCCTACATTGATCAGATTATCAAGTTCAAACCAATCAAGTCAAATGATTCTAAAGTAGAATTTCAGGCATTCATTGATCAATTAGGAGCTGCTACATTGGCACTCCAAGCTTTGAATATAGAAATTCATACCTAACTTTGTTAACGTCCTTTTTCCTTTTATAAGAATAAATCAAGCAAGTAATTTTGTTCAATTAAAGCAGTTGTAATTTATTCATGTTTTCTACCTAAGTAAGAATCAAACACTACTTGAGTAATGTACAACGTCGAAAAACATGTACATACCATGTATGAAAACATGATATCTATGTACTCTACATACAGTTACATAGATATGTCTAGTGAGGTACATAAGTGGAAATGCAGGTCTTTTGAAAAGAATGGAAATGGCTGTGTTAAAACATAAATGGCTCTTTCGACTTGATATTAGAAAACTTTATTTTTCGGGTAATACCTACATGGAAGATTTTAAGAGAACTCTTTATAATTTTTTGTCTTCTCCATATCTATGAAAAGAAGTCCCCTAAAACATAACCATGATCTTAGACAAACCTTTACATGGCAAAAATGTCCACACATTCTACAAGTACATATTTAATATGTTGTGTAGGTAGGTACATTATAATGTTCCTTTGTTTGAGAACGTATGTTTATTGTAATATTTGTAATGTTCCTCTTTTCTAGAACGTACGTGAGAAACGCCTACGTCTATCATCTGAACGAAATCTTCTCCACAATTCGCAACGAGTACACGGACTGGGACAAAAATAATAATAGACTCTGGAGTGGAAGGTAACCACTAGGCGAGGTTAACGCCTTAGGCGTTCTCTACCACCTAACCCTTAGAGCTCTATTATTATGTGGTCAAATTAAGCAATGTCGTTGCTGGGAGTAAACTCGGAAACCGTAGGTGAGAAACCTTCCTCAAGCGCAACTTTGCAGACGAATAATAATTAGCATACAATATAATACCCCTTCCCCCCGTTCCCTCTGAAACTTTCGGCGGTGTATAGGGTACTTAAAGTTACGGCTGTAAAACGGAAGTTTACCGACTGTGTGGGGGATTTTCTTCTTTCTTTTTCCCTCTTTTTTAGCACACTTTCTTCACACATTACTTGCTTATGGGTATTTAACTGTTTACGAGTATCTACTTGTGTTTTATGGCAGAGATCGTCTTCTTCCTCATTATTATACCAGCTCCAGCTTTGTTCTGATTTGAGGTGAAATTCAAAATTAATTGCTTCGGCTTTGAAACGGTTCTTCTCGAGGACCTAATAACACCCGGGTCTATAACCTAATGGTGAACTGTGCAAGTCCAGACACTTGCAAACCATCCAATACTGGACCTATATCTAGTCAACATTAGACTCTAAATCCTGGGGACAGATACTTTAAAGACACAGAGAACTTGAAGTTTTGAGTTACTAATTTTCCAGACCTCTATACTTGAACGAAGAAAGCCAAATGATAGTCGAAGAGGACTCAGAGGCGAGATCGCATAAAGGGAGTGCACAAAACACTTGCAAAGTTTGCAATTATCGTTTTAAAATAGATTAAAAACTTCTTGGGTTTGTTTACATTGTTTAGCCATTATTACCTATATCTACTCTAAGGTTTATCCACTTACTTAAGGTAGAAATGCGTGCAGAAATGCACCTTGTTGGGGGAAAAATATGTAAAGTACTAAACTTGGGAAACTTTACTCCGTAATTATGATTACCTTCCACTTCTAAAGTGCACCGGGCTGCATTACCGTTTGGCTAGCTTTATAACCTGCTCTTCAGTCTGTAATGGATTTTACCTTACCTTACTAGACTTGAGTAAAAAACATGACGATCCCCAGATAAGATCCTTGCTGGACGAACTACACTCTACAGCATACGCATAGATAGTCGTAAATCAGTTCGAAATCTCAAGTCCTAGACAAAAATAAATAATAATAATAATAAAAAATGGAAAATTCAATATCAAAATGTAAACATGCCGTTATTTATATTTACATGCGGTTTTTGTTTACATTTTTGTAATATTTTTTATGACCACTTTGTTTATGTTTGTCCTGACGGCGCGGCGGAGGAACAAAATTTACTAAAAAGCTTTAAAATTTTGCCCCCCGCAAAAACAATAAAACTATTCTAGGTATAACCGCGTCACGGTTTTTTACAAACCCGAAAAAGTTTCTGCCCTTTGTGGTCATTTGTTGTTTACATTTTTGTAATATTTTTTATGACCACTTTGTTTATGTTTGTCCTGATGGCGCGGCGGAGAAACGAAATTTACTAAAAAGCTTTAAAATTTTGTTTCCCGCAAAAACAATAAAACTATTCTAGGTATAACCGCGTCACGGTTTTTTACAAACCCGAAAAAGTTTCTGCCCTTTGTGGTCATTTGCCACCTGGCCATGTTATCAGTGTTAATACAGCTTGCCGGCACAAGATAACGGATAAATGTAGGTAAGGTATTAGGATTTGTGCGCTGTGTGTTCAGGCCAAAACAGACAAAAGCTTGTTTTTATTTGAAGATAAATCTCTCTCATCAACCACAACCTGTCTCTTCCTTCTCTCCTCGTCCCTTTCCTTTCCCTGTTTTCTCCCATTCACCTCCATTTTCACTTCCCACCTTCATTTCCTTTTCCTTAAACGCTTCAACAGAAAGGATCCTGGGGAGATTTTCAAGGAGTAAATGTACTATGGTGACGAGAACCTTTTCATTAAAGCAAAATAATAAGCCAGAGCTTAGCACAAGGGCTAAGCCTTACATTCCGATTTAACAAGGATACAGTCTTCCTTCTCCATCTCCCCTTATACATGTTTTATATCCTACTTTTATGATGCTTCATAGTAAAAGTCGCGGTAAAAGTTGAATGCCTTTTGTTCTAAAATTTGTTTTTGTGTTATCGAAAATAACATATCTTTAAATCATTTATTTCGGAGAAAGAATTTATAATATTGTTTTTCTGACTTCGAATCCATGTTTTATCCTGAACTTTAGTTTTATCTAAACTTTTCAATCAAATTAAAAGCTATAAAGTATCACACATAAAACGAATCTCGAGATTAGTTCCTATGGCACGCTACAAGTTATTGTACCACAGCATAATAACCAGTGTTGTAAATTATGCCTTTCATTTCGTCAGTCACCAAAACACACCACTAAATATACAAGTACACCATTTTGGGGGGATACCACAAATACCCATAACACACCTTAAGTATTGAGAGTTCAAGAAAATCCATGGAAGTCAAACGAACATTAACATAGAAGAGCCAGTCTATCACAATGTCAACTGACACAGAAACTGTCAGATAATTTAAGTAGTAAAGAACAAAGAGATTTGTGTGGGAGAGCAAGAACAGCAAAGAGCTGGGCTTTAGTTCTCCAAAGCCTCCCAAGTCATTTACAAAGTTCCGACATTGAACTTCGGTCGTTTACAGAAACTGTCAGATAATTTAAGTAGTAAAGAACAAAGAGATTTGTGTTGGAGAGCAAGAACAGCAAAGAGCTGGGCTTTAGTTCTCCAAAGCCTCCCAAGTCATTTACAAAGTTCCGACATTGAACTTTCGGTCGTTCCATTCAAAAAAGAGGATTTTCGACAGAATTTAAATGGACAAGTCCCCATTTCCCTGAGCACTTAACTCTTCCCATTTTGAACTTATTTATCACTCTCTCCGTCATGTTTTATCCTGAACTTTAGTTTTATCTAAACTTTTCAATCAAATTAAAAGCTATAAAGTATCACTCATAAAACGAATCTCGAGATTAGTTCCTATGGCACGCTACAAGTTATTGTACCACAGCATAATAACCAGTGTTGTAAATTATGCCTTTGAAAATAGAAAACAAAAGTTTCATTTCGACGCATGCGCCAAACCAAAAAGCATTATCGAGTAGGATGGGTGCCTGGATGGGTAACCAACTAGGAACGTAGGTATTATTTCTGGTACGGCTGAATTTTTGCACTCAGCCCAATGAGGACAGTCACATTAATGAGCTGATTAGAATCTCAGAGAAAAAGACGAGGTGATATGAAGTGACCTTGGGTAATTATTGGGTATTTGCGAAAATAAAAAGGTATGTCCCTCAAATGAAAGGATACGAGTACCCGAATAAATTACCTAATAATATGATATCATCGCCACCGAGGCAGGTTAATGTTCCTTTGTCCTTTGGCATTATAATGTTCCTTTGTTCCAGAACGTATGTTTATTGTAATATTTGTAATGTTCCTCCGTTCTAGAACGCATGTACATTATAATGTTCCTCTGTTCTAGAACGTACGTGAGAAACGCCTACGTCTATCATCTGAACGAAATCTTCTCCACATTCTTATACTCATAATGTTTAAATAAGCGGTTTTCATCTTGAGTGAGAGGAGTAAATTAATTTGTGTTGCTATTTTGCTAATGACCTTAACCAACTATTTTTTGTACATTGTCTTTTTTTCCAGGATTTTTGAAAACACAAACAGGGCACACACAAAGCGGGAACTGGGCAGTTTCAGATGTGATAGCAGCATTGGACGAGTGATATTTAGGGAAAATATTTTAATCATGCCCTCTTTGAACATAAAATAGTACTTAATCTTCTCGACGTCTCTAAGGTATAAACTTGAAGAAAGGCCAACTCTAACATACAGTAGGTAAAGATTAGACAAATCATAATCAATTGGGCGCTATTTATCTTCATGTATACCAAGAACCTTGACTTACCCACCTATTTCGTCAAATGATAGAGGAACTTTAGGTAACAGTCATCTATGTATTGCAATCAGGATTCAGTTCAGTTTACACTCAGATTAGAGACCATCAGTAAGACTTACCTGCGGATACTCGCTGTCTTTGGATTGGTAGGCAAAGTGGAACATATAGGTCTTAGCCCCCCGTCTGGCATGCAGGTATACCACTCGGATAACTGGAGCTACTGTGTGTCCATCACTCAACGCTTCCATGATAGAGTCTCGGATGTTGATGGGATGCAGGATGGGTTTGTCCCAGTCCGTGTACTCGTTGCGAATTGTGGAGAAGATTTCGTTCAGATGATAGACGTAGGCGTTTCTCACGTACGTTCTAGAACAGAGGAACAGGAGCATGATTAAAATATTTTCCCTAAATATCACTCGTTATGTTTTTAATTAAAGTCAAAGTCACTTTTAAAGAGTCAAAATTAAGTCAAATTAAAACATAAATTGACTAGAGATTAGACTTGATGAATAAATAAGTGGGATGCAAAACACAAAGGCATCTTTTTCAGCATAGAAAATTCTACCATCATTTTTCTTTTGTTCTGGGAAAATTGAAAATTTCAAGTTCCAAGAGAGTGGTCTAAATAAACACGATCAAAGGGGTTAGAAAACATTGGAGGACTTTTCGTTTCAACCTCGGGCGAAACATAAAGATACGGAGGAACATTACAAATATTACAATAAACATACGTTCTGGAACAAAGGAACATTATAATGTACCTACCTACACAACATATTAAATATGCACTTGTAGAATGTGTGGACATTTTTGCCATGTAAAGGTTTGTCCAAGATCATGGTCATGTTTTAGGGGACTTCTTTTCATAGATATGGAGAAGACAAAAAATTATAAAGAGTTCTCTTAAAATCTTCCATGTAGGTATTACCCGCAAGTGGGATGCAAAACACAAAGGCATCTTTTTCAGCATAGAAAATTCTACCATCATTTTTCTTTTGTTCTGGGAAAATTGAAAATTTTAAACACAAAATATCTCGAGAACGGTAAGAGCTAGAGACTTGAAATTTGGTATGTAGCTGTCAAATGTGGCAAGGATGCGACAAAAATTTTAAATTCCAAGAGAGTGGTCTAAATAAACACGATCAAAGGGGTTAGAAAACATTGGAGGACTTTTCGTTTCAACCTCGGGCGAAACATAAAGAAAACACCCAGACGAGCAAAAAATTCAAGAGGTGTATTTGACTTTGAGAGAGTACCTATCTATCGATTTTGTGTGCCTTCAGTCAAAATTAATTTCCTCTGTCATGTATTTTCCAATGAGCTGTTTTCTTTTGAACCCTAAAGATGATATACCATCAATAGGGATCTTGGGAATGTACCCTATCCATCTTCACAAATGCCAGAAGCTCTACATTCTGTAATGAATACAGTGTTTGTTTGGAATGAATACCAGTCCTTATCTGTTGCATTCTTGCAGTTTGCTGGGGAACAACTTGATTTATTTCGTCATGCTGCATGACAGACGGGCTCTACGTCATTCTTTCATTTACTTTTTTTTTCTCCTTCGTATTCCTCCGTCAAGTTTTCTGATGTAGGTCACATCACAGAACGCTTAAAATTTTCTTTCGGTATTAAAAAGAACGTGTTTCCGAGATTCCACAGGAGGGAGGGAGGGAGGGAGAGAGAGAGAGAGAGAGAGAGAGAGAGAGAGAGAGAGAGAGAGAGAGAGAGAGAGAGAATCCATCTTCACAAATGCCAGAAGCTCTACATTCTGTAATGAATACAGTGTTTGTTTGGAATGAATACCAGTCCTTATCTGTTGCATTCTTGCAGTTTGCTGGGGAACAACTTGATTTATTTCGTCATGCTCATGCTGCATGACAGACGGGCTCTACGTCATTCTTTCATTTACTTTTTTTTCTCCTTCGTATTCCTCCGTCAAGTTTTCTGATGTAGGTCACATCACAGAACGCTTAAAATTTTCTTTCGGTATTAAAAAGAACGTGTTTCCGAGATTCCACAGGAGGGAGGGAGGGAGGGGGAGAGAGAGAGAGAGAGAGAGCGAGCTAGTACAACCTATTATGTGAAAAATGTTTAACAGTTTTTTTTCCGTTCATGATGCTTCTCATGACACATTAGCAACACTCGACACAACGTGTGTTATGTTAGAGCCTCTCTCCCCCTCCCCTCCTCCTCCTACATTCCCCATCCCACCCATCTCTCCATTGCCTCATTAATATGTATGAGCTGCGTGATAATCCCCTTCCTTCCTCCCCTACAGCCGCTTCTTATCAAAACCCCACCTTTCCGATGCTGAGGGGACGATACGAGTATAAAGTGTCACCAAGTTTTACCTCTTGTAAGGTAAAGTAGGTATGAAATTTTTCGGTTCCATCCCTCAAAAGATGCTCGAGTTTTTCCACCCGTGAAGCATGTAGGCAGTGTTATTTTTCCACCGTGGAGCACGGGCCAGGTTTTCTTTTGTGCTTTCGAGTTATACCGAAGGTATGTGGGTTTCTCTAAGTCGCCCTTCATCCAACTTAGAAAAATCGGCAGTACTTTAAAAGAATGGGTGAAGTATGTCACGGAAAAAGTGAGTAATGCGAGCATATGACGCTATTAAGGTGTGTCCACTCCACACATAGTCGACCGGCCTTCGCGTCGATCGATGTCGACTGAACCGTCCACACTGCCTTGACAACATAGATTTGTCTCGTCGATAGACTACGTTTGGACTCTATCGACCATGTTTGGACACCTTTAAACTAAGGCAACATGAAGCATGGTTCAGTGAAGCAAGTAGCATGCTCCAAGATCTTATCGATCCAATGTAGCATCTTTGAAACATTTTGCATGTTGGCCGTATATTGCCATATGTTGGCTGTATATTGAGATTGTTTTGAAACATGTTTCACTTCAACGTGTAGCACATGTTGCATCAGTATGGCGCCTCTTGATGATCGATCTCCCCCCCTCCCAAACCCACGCTGAAAATTTTCTGGGTAGCTCCTATAATGTCCAACTGGTCAGACAAAAAGACATGTCTTTTAATGTCCATAAAACAGATAGTTGTAAAATGATAATAACTGTCTAGGGATAATTAAAAGAAGTTGAGAGCTTGTAGTGATAATGTTTAATCTATTTTTGCAATCTTCGTAAAATTTCATTAACCCCATTGGACTTTTGGTCTTTTTCCTGTTTTCTTCATTTCCTTCTACGATTTCCGTCATTATCTCTATTGTCCTGTCTCGTTTGTTTTGCTTCAGTGTCACCAAGTTTTACCTCTTGTAAGGTAAAGTAGGTATGAAATTTTTCGATTCCATCCCTCAAAAGATGCTCGAGTTTTTCCACCCGTGAAGCAAGTAGGCATCAGTGTTATTTTTCCACCGTAGAGCTCGGGCCAGACCACTGGACTTTTGGTCTTTTTCCTGTTTTCTTCATTTCCTTCTACGATTTCCGTCATTATCTCTATTGTCCTGTCTCGTTTGTTTTGCTTCTTTGAAAGGAAAATTGAGTGAATCTTGTGTGGCGCCCACTACAACACTCAACACTAAATAAAATCTTACATAGAAAACGCAGGTTCTCGTTTCTCCACAATTTCCATCTCTGAGGTATAAATACCACTTCCAAATTCTTGACCAGCACCTAAGAGCTACATATATCTAACTGATGGGTTCAAACAACGAAACTTGTTTGACAACTATTTGTTTTAGGCGCTTTGAGTCCAAATAGATTTTTGGTCTCGTCTATAAGCGTACAGAGTGTTTGCATTGTCTGTGTTCTCTGAACGTGTTCCAACCTAGAGCTTTTTTCAAAGAAACCAGGATGAAACTGAATATCTCGTTTTAAAGCCCTCTTGTCGTCTTGACTACTGCACTTCAATATTCCATGTGCTTATAGTATGCTAGTTCTCTTCAAAGTTTTCCTACCTCAGACAATAAGTTCAATGTCTTTTCGATTTTCAAATTCATCTTCATTTACGTTCACTTTTGTTTCCATCGTGCTGGAGCCCTCCAGTCACCTCCCTTAGTGCTAGCATTGCCACAAAGGTATCTCGTTTTAAAGCCCTCTTGTCGTCTTAACTACTGCACTTCAATATTCCATGTGCTTATAGTATGCTAGTTCTCTTCAAAGTTTTCCTACCTCAGACAATAAGATCAATGTCTTTTCGATTTTCCATCTTCAAATTCATCTTCATTTACGTTCACTTTTGTTTCCATCGTGCTGGAGCCCTCCAGTCACCTCCCTTAGTGCTAGCATTGCCACAAACATGTCACATTTTGTCTTGCCAAGAAGTTTATTAAGTTTATTATTTGTTCAAACTTGGGAGTCGAGCTTTTTGATTTCTTCGCAACTATTCTGGAAATTTAATTTACCACTGTGCTTAAAATTTCTTTCCTTTGTGGCTGTCATCCCATTGTATTTTGTTTCCTCAGATGTAGGTAACCCATTTTTTTTTCTTTTTTTTTACGCGCATGTTACCGTTTTCTTTTATTTTATTTCTCTTTAGGTAGGTGTATCTATTTTTATTTATGAGAATTTACTAGAAATGAAGGCGATGTGTTTGTTCTATGGTTGACTTCTGGCCAACCATCCAAGCAAGCCATTATAAAAAGTATGGTATCTATCTACCTACGTACTATCTTGCTTTGACAATAGGTACTAATGTAAACACTATCATCTTTGTGGCTGTCATTCCATTGTATTTTGTTTCCTCAGATGTAGGTAACCCATTTTTATTTTATTTTTTACGCGCATGTTACCGTTTTCTTTTATTTTATTTCTCTTTAGGTAGGTGTATCTATTTTTATTTATTAGAATTTACTAGAAATGAAGGCGATGTGTTTGTTCTATTTACTGGCTAACCATCAAGCAAGCCATTATAAAAAGTATGGTATCTATCTACGTACTATCTTGCTTTGACAATCGGTACTAATGTAAACACTATCAGATCAGCTTATTTTCAAATCTGTAACAGCTTCGGCACTGTTGTGAAACTCAGCTGGATCCATATTTGTGTTGTAGATGGGTATTAAAAGTTTTTCGACTAGTAACAATACAATATTGTAATACTGATCCGATTAACGTTAGGTTCCAAAGCCAGGCTCAGATTTTTGGCCCTTTTAATACTGATGAATTCACTTCCTGGATTGCCACAATTCAGGGTATTCGCAATATAATTAACTAAAGAATTAGAGAGTAGGTGCTTCTTCATTTTGTTGTGTTGCTCTTCTGGTAGAGGAGTTTGATATAAATAAGGTCATAAAGAGAACAAACAATGGCTGTCATTACTAAATTACTTGTACTATACGTATGTATGTTTATTTCCAAATACATATCATCTATCAGTAAACAACAGAAGGTATGCATTAGTATAAATAAAGTAGGTAAATCATTTCAAGCACTATGCATACGTACATAGCAGATACATATTGTGCAAAAGTACCACAGGTATTATCTCGGATTGAAAGGGTTTTGTGAATGTTTGAATTTGAAGATTAGTTTTTCAAAACCCCATTGTGTGCGGTTTTATATTTTCCTATCTTTTGTGTTGTCTCTCTGTATTCTTAGTCATTTTGAATTTTGTGTGGCGAAACTAATACAATTACAACACGGCGTATTGTGCAGAACAAAAGTTGCTTCTTACCCGCCTTTTTTTGTGAGTGGAGAAAAAAAACCAGCATATTTATGGAAGCATATTTTACGTTTTATTTACGATACATTATTTTTCGCACCATTCTTGCCGTCTACCCAAAACACACGGGCCTTGGAGTCATAAATTTCAAATTTAATTCAAAATGATAAATTTTATTAACACACAAAACCTTTATTTTATTTTCTACTCTTGCTTTCACCTTCCCCTTATCATTCTAATTCAGTTTTTTCCCGCCTTGAATTTAAATATTTTTCCTAACACCTATGTTTGTTCAAGTAAGGTTTTTCATAACTTCGGACTCGGGATAACAATCAGTGATGGTATAAATTAAACTTCTACATCTATCTTGAATACCTACTCGTATACTAAACAGCTATTTTTGTCCTCATATATGACGATAAACCTATAAGAAACATTCAAAATTAATCACTTCATAAAACCGTATTCACTCGACAAATCGCTTTGTGTACGCGTAGTGTCCAAACTCTTCGAACGAGCCTGCCATTTTTCGAGCCCAAATAAATTTTGAAATCTTCACCAAAGTGCTCGTATATTTGAATTTTATTTTAAATGCTCCTAATGGACCCAATAGGATTGCTTGATTAATTTCCATGAAAAGGGAGAGGAGACTTTGAAGTTTGTTAATTATTACACCACTCTCACTCAATTTCAAATCTCCAGGGAATTGTCCGTAGTAAAATGGTCAAAATTTTAATTTTCATTTTTAGGGGTTTTTTTTCGGTTAAAACCTATTCAGGTATATTTTAATCATTTTGTGGTCATTGTTAGAGAGAGGGGTAGACAATATCTGTGGGTCACTAGGCTTCCACACCCGAGGTTCCGGGTTCGATTCCTGGCTGAGTCTAAAGCTGTGTCCACACATAGTCGAGGTAAAGAGGTGAATCTATATGTTATCCAGGCAGTGTACGGTGTCAGTCGACATGGATTGAGGCGATTGGCGGCATCTATGTTTGAACAGGGCTTTAGGGTAGATGATAGTACCTATTTGTCCTGAAGAGTGGCTTTGTTCTTTTTGTTTTCAGCGTCTAGGCAGTGTACGTGGGGAAGATCTGCCATATATTTTGGGCCTCCCTCTGGTTCAAGGCTTGCCGTTTTTCCCTCAGAACTATTCCAAGCAGGACATTGCCATCTCGGAAAGCATGGTCACCTTCTTCACCAACTATGCCAAAACTGGGTAAGTAATCAACTGCTACCCGTAATCGTAATATTATAAACCTGAGTCTCTGATACTGAGTAAAGTATTATACCTAGGTGGGTTATTTCTTTGATACGTAGGTACCATGATATCATATTATTAGGTAATTTATTCGGGTACTCGTATCCTTTCATTTGAGGGACATACCTTTTTATTTTCGCAAATACCCAATAGTTATCCAAAGTCACTTCATATCACCTCGTCTTTTTCTCTGAGATTCTAATCATCTCATTAATGTGACTGACCTCATTGGGCTGAGTGCAAAAATTCAGCCGTACCAGAAATAATACGTTCCTTATTGGTTACCCATCCAGGCACCCATCCTACTCGATAACGCTTGAGTTTGGTTTGGCGCATGCGTCGAAATGAAACTTTTGTTTTCTATTTTTGCCTTCAATCGCTTTGCGTTTGACTTGTGCTCTATTTTTGTTAATTTAGAACATGATAAGGGAAAATTTAAGCTGAATTTTTTATAAGTTTCAACGTGGTAAAAGTTCCAAGTATTATAATTAACGCTAGCGGGGTTTTTCTCATGTCTGGATTAAAAAAAAAACTATGTCCGAGTATTATAGCTGTTGAAGGACGGTACCTAGCTCTCATTCTATTTTATGAAAGCGAGGTTGCCAAAAGAGAGAAAATTAATTAATGAAGATTGTAATACTCTTTAATTCTTAAAGGGAAAAAAAGGATTGGCCCCCAAGTGCTACTAGTCAGTTACAGTTCCCTCTATCAATCGATCATCCTCTATCGATCAGTTACAGTTCCCTCTATCAAATATCTTGTGAACAGTTTAGGCAACCACGTGCTGCTGGCTTTTCACGTCCTCTCTCAGACTGGATAAGGCAATGTAACTGGTTGAAATCACAATTAAATGACGAATCAGAAAATACTGATACATACAACCTTGTCCAATAAAAGGGATGCCTCTTATCTTTCATATGTGAAAGGAAAAAGATTTAACGTTCACTATCCAATCGCTGCACAGAAAGGGAGGCGTATTTCCTAAACTTGAATGATATTTTGTTACTAATGGAATTACGGCTGAAGAAGGTAAAATTCACATTCCTGCATACCTGAGTACAAAGACACTATGCAAAACAAAGCTACCCTAAATTTCTCAACAAAATATGAACATATTGTCTCCTAAGATTTCATTTCGTCTCCCAAAGTATCATTTCGTCTCCTAAGGTCTCATTTCGTCTCGTAAAGTCTCATGTCGTCTCCTAACGTCCCATTTCGTCTCCTAAAGTCTCATGTCGTCTCCTAAAGTCTTATTTCGTCTCCTAAGGTCTCACGAGACTCGACAAAGTATCATTTCGTCTCCTAAGGTCTCATTTCGTCTCATTTCGTCTCCTAACGTCCCATTTCGTCTCCTAAAGTCTCATGTCGTCTCCTAAAGTCTTATTTCGTCTCCTAAGGTCTCACGAGACTCGAGACAATGTCAACAACCCATATACAAAAACAATGTAACATGTGTTCCACTTTGTTCGAGAGAACTTTGATCTCAAAAGTCGAACTTCTCAATCTAGTTGATTGAATCTCGTTTGATGTTCGCCACGAAAACCAATACCGTTCTACCTTCGTATGTATATGAAAGCCACATTTATTTGACCACATCGTTCTAACTTTCCCCTGTCGGTTAGAGTTTACAGGGGTTTGGGGTACAGGGCTAGCTCGTGGCCATATATACAAAGGTTATTCGCTCGGTGGTTATACTGGTTATGTAGGTAGGACACAAAGTTAACCGTAAACAATAGACAGAAATTCAGGTCATACCTTTGTTATTTATATCATGGGAGATGTACAATTAGACATGTATTATAGGTGACGGTATTAGATACCTGCAAGGAATTAGTGCATTGGAAAGTTTAATATTTGACGGAATTTTCCAACAAAGCGCTACCCTGGGGGTTTGGCCATGTCAGAACATGAACGATATTGTAGCTGTCAACCCATTTTTTT
>NW_007377711.1:273153-275902 GCF_000475195.1 Diaphorina citri
AGATTCAGATTGCTTAGTGTGAGAGTTAAAACTTAAACCAAATTTAAACGCAGTTTGTGGACCCGGAACTTATTATTATAATAGTGCATAATAATAATAGTGCTTATTTATACTGCTCGTATAGGACTGAAAAGTCCCTTTACTCCAGCAGTAGGCTACTACCACCGAGGTAGGTAGCGCCTTGACCACTACACCACCGAGGTAGGTAGCGCCTTGACCACTACACCACCGAGGTAGGTAGCGCCTTGACCACTACACCACCGAGGTAGGTATTCCATACCTCGGCTGGGATTGAACCCACGCCCTCCTGTTTACCAGGCGAGCGCCTTGACCACTACACCACCGAGGCAGGCAAGATAGTATGGGAAAACTTTGAACTACATCTTTCTATGAGTCCACGTGACGTGATGGTAGTGTGTTTCTGCCTTAAGCTACATCAGACAAGTCAAGAAGTGTTCCCCGTATAATGTCACTGTATAAAATGCATTCTATTTCACTTTCAAGTCACTCAAGAAACACTCAAGACAGTTAAAGCAACTTACGAAAAATAATCTCCGGATGAATATTCTGCAAAACTGTGACATGATAAGAGAAGAAGAAAAGCTGATTTGTGTCTACATGTTTTAAACTCTCTACCAGTCTTTCACACTGTTTGGGCTTAACCTGCCACAAGAAATGGTGGTGAGGGTTGAAAGTAATTTTTATAAGTGGATGTTGAGTTTTTTTTTTTTTTTTTTTTTTAAATAATCTCGGGATGAATATTCTGCAAAAGTGTGACATGATAAGAGAAGAAGAAAAGCTGATTTGTGTCTACATGTTTTAAACTCTCTACCAGTCTTCACACTGTTTGGGCTTAACCTGCCACAAGAAATGGTGGTGAGGGTTGAAAGTAATTTTTATTAGTGGATGTTGAGTTTTTTTTTTTTTTTTGAAAAATATCGGAAATTTTGGTTTTGTATTTTAAGTAGGAGCCTGGAGAGTGCGTGTTGTAAGGTGTTGTAATATGAAGAGAGTAATTCAAACCCAAATTCGCAGCTCAACACCGGCACCGTGTTGATAAGGAGGGAAAGCAAGTCATAATTTCTATCAAAGGGTTAAGTTAGAGAAAATGACCTCATGGTTCCTTTATAGCTTTCCACTTTCTACTCAAAAATCTAAAACTTGATACCTATTAATTTTTTTCTAATGAAAAACATTTTATTATTATTTAGTAGTATTAGGACTATTTATAGAGCTTTCAATAATATCCGAACATTTACTGTAGATTTAATAACGTCAACTGCACACAAAAAGTTCATCTGACGCAATAAAAGTCAGACCGTTGTAAAGGGAAAACCCTTTGAGCTTTTGATATAATGACTGCTTCCAGGCTAAAGTTAATACAAAATTAAAAATTCAACTTTGAAAGCTCTGGAAAGTTTTGCTTGATATTAACACTTGAACTTCAATGTACATAGCTTCATGCATGCTTCAGTTAGCTTTCCATGCACTATCTCAACTAAAATGAGAACCTTTTCCTCCTGGTAAATCAGACATCTCCACCAGTACTTAATGTATAACATATTGCATACCTTAATTAGTTACACGGCATTCATACAAAAACCCCCATTAATGGAGGAGTTGCAAATGGGTAAAAATTATAAATAAATGGTCAATTCCTACGTAAAAAGTTGTGAAAAATTCGAATCTGAGGTCAAATTCCACTGTTGCTTTTGATTTTGTGAAAAGTTGAAAATTGCAATCCAAAAGTTAGAATAGACCATCCCTTACTCAGTTTTGACACAAAAGAACTCTTCCATTAAAGAAGCCTTGCCTTAGGTCGTAACCCAGTTCATTTTTCTGCTGAAATTTCTCGAGACACGAGGTAAGAATCTAAAAATAGATTCCCTAATCTATTTCTCAGTCAGGTAAAAGTGATGGAAGTAATACAGGTTGGGATAGCAGACTTCAAACTTCATCTCGTATGAGAGAAAAAAAGAACCCCACAGTAAAGGAAAATTACAAGCAACAAAAGCTTAGTGGTTTTCCTTTTCCTTCCCTTCCTTTTCCTCCTTTTTTTTCAGACCTTTATCATGTGTTCACATTCCAACGGAGACATTTAGGACATAAATATTACGTCACGATGCCGCTATGACGTAAGGAACGAAAAATATGTCAAACTATTTTAATGGATATCTTTCCTCGACCAAAGACAAAAATTCCTGGTGACAGCGAGAACAATTTTTCGGAACCCTACAATATTTTTCTCTCTTTTCAAATCTATTTTATTGCCAAGAAAAATTTACTAGGTATTTCTGTGCAGCATTTATTCCTTTCGGCCGAATCCTTTGGTTAAAATGAAATCTTCGAGAAACAAACATACGAGTTCTAGCCTGGGTACATATCCTTGAAAAGATCAATTTTATTGTGTTCAAAAGCTTTTTCAACACGAAAATGTTTTCACTATTAGGTAGCTACCTAAGGTATTTATTTTGAATAAATTTCAATTTTCCATTTTGTTCGTTTTGGCAAGGTCGTTATTTACCAGAGACTTTTTAGACTAGAACGTTCACATTATTCTGCTAGTCTTTCTTAAGAGCAAAGTTTTTCTCCACCTTTTAATTCTTTCTTTAGTTTTTGTATTATTCACTTTAACAATTTCAACAACAATCATCAACAACAAAGAAATTTAAAAAGCTGTTCAAAATGAGATCCATTTGTTTGTACACAGTAACGCATCCTTCGCTCTAACTCAGGACCAACTGCGTTG
>NW_007377711.1:275912-291571 GCF_000475195.1 Diaphorina citri
AGTCAAGGTCCAGTCACGGTCCGGTAACGGTCCGATCAAAAGATTGAGTATTCACACTATCGTTCAACCTTTGTATAAATGGCCACGAGCTAGCCCTGTAACGTACCCCAAACCCCTGTAAACTCTAATCGACAGGGGAAAGTTAGAACGATGTGGTCAAATAAATGTGGCTTTCATATACATACGAAGGTAGAACGGTATTGGTTTTCGTGGCGAACATCAAACGAGATTCAATCAACTAGATTGAGAAGTTCGACTTTTGAGATCAAAGTTCTCTCGAACAAAGTGGAACACATGTTACATTGTTTTTGTATGGGTTGTTGACATTGTCTCGAGTCTCGTGAGACCTTAGGAGACGAAATAAGACTTTAGGAGACGACATGAGACTTTAGGAGACGATTCTTTTATCTCCATGTAGTTAAGTGGGTGGCTTCCACGAACAAGTACATAAGGAATGTACATCAAAGGTATATGGGTAGATAACAGTGAAGCAAAAGTAGAGAATAATAGGATCATCTTTACAGTAGTTTCCTTTCAGCTATTTTGCTATCGATTAAGCTAGGTATTACTCTTAGAACCCTTAAGGGTGTGACGACATCAGTTATACATTTTTAGTTCAAAAGTGTTATTTGTTATTTATTTATTTTCTTCTTCTTCTTCTTCTTCTTCTATGAACCAAAAGTAGAGAATAATAGAAGATCATCTTTACAGTAGTTTCCTTTCAGCTATTTTGCTATCGATTAAGCTAGGTATTACTCTTAGAACCCTAAAGGGTGTGACGACATCAGTGTTATACACTTTTAGTTCCAAAGTGTTATTTGTTATTTATTTATTTTCTTCTTCTTCTTCTTCTTCTTCTTCTTCTTCTTCTTCTTCTTCTTCTTCTTCTTCTAATTTCTGCCCTCTTTATTTCCACAGGGATCCAAATAAACACGATCTATACATTTTTAGTTCAAAAGTGTTATTTGTTATTTATTTATTTTCTTCTTCTTCTTCTTCTTCTTCTTCCTCTTCTTCTTCTTCTTCTTCTTCTTCTTCTTCTTCTTCTTCTAATTTCTGCCCTCTTTATTTCCACAGGGATCCAAATAAACACGATCATCGGGGAGTAATCAAAGACCGGTCCAAATATTGGGACCCTTATGAAACTGGGACCCAGGAATATCTGAGCATTGGTAAGTTAGACCTGCTTAGAAATGTTCATTCAGAACAGAATTTGCGTATTTTCAAAACAAATTTAATTTAAGCTTGAAAAATTACCAGCCTACTTAGCTTAGTTGGTAGTGCGTCTGCCTTGTAAGCGCTAGGCCGCGGGTTCGATTCCCGCCCGGGGGATTTTATCCGCCAGCCTACTTAGCTTAGTTGGTAGTGCGTCTGCCTTGTAAGTTTCATTACTTGCCTGTGGCTTCCTACTTAGGAAAGCCAGCTATTCCGAGAGCGAACCTTATCTGGTTTAGGATGCAGCCAACTCGCGACCTAGCGTTTACAAGGCACGCGCCCTACCTTCAAAGCTAACTAGGCTGGCGTAAATAGATTTAATTAGTTCGCATAAAGGTAGAAACACACTACTATCACGTCACGCCACGTGAACCCATGAGGGTTTCAGAAAGATGTAGTTAAAAGTTTTCCCATAATATTGTAGGTAATTCCATGTGACGTGATAGTATGGGAAAACTTTGAACTACATCTTTCTATGAGTTCACGTGACGTGATGGTAGTGTGTTTCTGCCTTAAGCTACATCAGACACTCTTTGTAAGTCTCCCTTAAAGCACACTGCCATTCGGAGCAATATAATATTGTTGACAGCTCTGTTGCACTTGGTCCCTCTCTCTTCCATTCCCTTTCCCTAACACTTTCGTCTTTCGCCTCCATCCAAGATTAATCTCTCCACCTCGCATTCTCAATTTCTCATGAAACCCCCACTGGAATTGAAACCTTTATGTCAACATTGAATGGAACTGTTGATGAACTAGCGAGCCAGGGCCGTATAGTTTGATGGAAATAAGGGAGATTTAAAATCACCCCACACTTTTGAAACGTGTGTATTACCCATGTTTTTCGACACACAATAGAATATTTTTAATTTAGAATGACATTTTATGACAACAAACGATTTTTACCACACACTTTGAAACGTGTGTATTACCCATGTTTTTCGACACACAATAGAATATTTTTAATTTAGAATGACATTTTATGACAACAAACGATTTTTTTTTGCATTTTTAAAGGTAACTTTCCAAAGTTCCTCCTTTCATTGCCACCCTAAAAACTGACCTGACCTGAACACTATCAATTTTGCGACATGGAAACAGTTTTCCCAAACGATTAACACTAACTTGTCTTCTGCGCGTCACTTGATTTCTTTCCTTCCCATTCATTTTGCTCTCTCCCACTCACTTTTCTTTCTTTCTCTCCCTCCCACTCCCAGTCACTTCCCTTTCTCTCTCGCACTCTCTCCCTCTTAACCTCTTTAGTTCTATCTACCTATAGGTATCT
Organism: Diaphorina citri; assembly: GCF_000475195.1. Taxonomy (NCBI): domain Eukaryota; kingdom Metazoa; phylum Arthropoda; class Insecta; order Hemiptera; family Psyllidae; genus Diaphorina; species Diaphorina citri. The sequence goes on from NW_007377711.1 coordinate 278,410, forward strand.
CTGTTCTTCCACCGTCTCCTGTTTCTCTCTCTCTTCCCCCCCCCCCAAAAGGCTTGAAGAGGCCCTTTCGAGGAAAAAATACATACACTGAGTTAAATAAATGCAAAGGCGTCTAACGGTAATCATAACAGATATTGCACGTTAGATATACATAATTATACGGAATCACAACAAGCTGTGCCCGTCCCTCCGGGAATTTTTCAGCCCGTAGTTTATTCGATCGTGATTAGAGAAAATCAGTACCTATGTATGTACCTACCTAATTTGTTTAATAAATTAATATTCAGTTTATTATTATAAATTCTTGATTTGATTTTTAGTCCGTCCTTCCTTTATTATTACAACAGTAATAAAAAGGTATAAGGGACGGACTATTGTATTCGCTTCGGTGTCGTCTGGAGTAAGCGCAACTGATCTATTTCCACTGTTGCTTTTGATTTTGTGAAAAGTTGAAAATTGCAATCCAAAAGTTAGAATAGACCATCCCTTACTCAGTTTTGACACAAAAGAACTCTTCCATTAAAGAAGCCTTGCCTTAGGTCGTAACCCAGTTCATTTTTCTGCTGAAATTTCTCGAGACACGAGGTAAGAATCTAAAAATAGATTCCCTAATCTATTTCTCAGTCAGGTAAAAGTGATGGAAGTAATACAGGTTGGGATAGCAGACTTCAAACTTCATCTCGTATGAGAGAAAAAAAGAACCCCGCAGTAAAGGAAAATTACAAGCAACAAAAGCTTAGTGGTTTTCCTTTTCCTTCCCTTCCTTTTCCTCCTTTTTTTTCAGACCTTTATCATGTGTTCACATTCCAACGGAGACATTTAGGACATAAATATTACGTCACGATGCCGCTATGACGTAAGGAACGAAAAATATGTCAAACTATTTTAATGGATATCTTTCCTCGACCAAAGACAAAAATTCCTGGTGACAGCGAGAACAATTTTTCGGAACCCTACAATATTTTTCTCTCTTTTCAAATCTATTTTATTGCCAAGAAAAATTTACTAGGTATTTCAGTGCAGCATTTATTCCTTTCGGCCGAATCCTTTGGTTAAAATGAAATCTTCGAGAAACAAACATACGAGTTCTAGCCTGGGTACATATCCTTGAAAAGATCAATTTTAATGGGATCACAGGACATCTCATCGGTCGGGATTTGGGTACCAATGGGGGAGGTACGAGTAGCCGGGTTTTCTTCAACATCATTCATTAAGATCAATTTTATTGTGTTCAAAAGCTTTTTCAACACGAAAATGTTTTCACTATTAGGTAGCTACCTAAGGTATTTATTTTGAATGATCAATTTTATTGTGTTCAAAAGCTTTTTCAACACGAAAATGTTTTCACTATTAGGTAGCTACCTAAGGTATTTATTTTGAATAAATTTCAATTTTCCATTTTGTTCGTTTTGGCAAGGTCGTTATTTACCAGAGACTTTTTAGACTAGAACGTTCACATTATTCTGCTAGTCTTTCTTAAGAGCAAAGTTTTTCTCCACCTTTAATTTATGTTTACTTGACTTTTTAGACTAGAACGTTCACATTATTCTGCTAGTCTTTCTTAAGAGCAAAGTTTTTCTCCACCTTTAATTTATGTTTACTTTGGCGTTATAAACCTCAATAAAAGAATGAACAAAGAAATGGGAACATTGGAAAGAAACACTTCTGAATTTATTTATCGAAAACATTCAGTCTCTCTGCTACGTATTTGCCAGAAAGAGGTAACTTTAGAAAAGTCATTGAATTCAATTTATTATCAAGGAACAGCTGGGTCACATTCAGTCTCTCTGCTACGTATTTGCCAGAAAGAGGTAACTTTAGAAAAGTCATTGAATTCAATTTATTATCAAGGAACAGCTGGGTCCCCCAAAAACCAGTTTTTTATTTTATTTTTTGTTTTTTTTGGCTTTATGATTTTCTGGACAAAATTTGCACCACCACTTTCGAGTTCCTGGTAAAAATACCTTTAATTTGATATATAGGTCGACTTGGATAAGTCCTTCTATGGGGTCAGAGTCGGTCAGACACACAGACAGACGACACCGAAGCGAATATAATAGCCCGTCCCTTATACCTTTTATTATTACAATTGTAATTTAATAAAGGAAGGACGGGCTAAAAACATCTCACATGCAAATTTCATCAAAACATGAGAACCCAAGCCTAAAACGAAATCTCTGAGCGACTAGCTAGCTATCTTCCAGACGACACCGAGCGAATATAATAGCCCGTCCCTTATACCTTTTATTATTACAATTGTAATTTAATAAAGGAAGGACCGGCTAAAAACATCTCACATGCAAATTTCATCAAAACATGAGAACCCAAGCCTAAAACGAAATCTCTGAGCGACTAGCTAGCTATCTTCTGTCTCCTATCCGAGTGAACATTTTGTCTTCCACTCGGTAATTAACAGTTGTGCTGGCGACGTGCCATCAAAACGGTCTTCTGTCTCCTATCCGAGTGAACATTTTGTCTTCCACTCGGTAATTAACAGTTGTGCTGGCGACGTGCCATCAAAACGGAATCCTAACTTATGGCCTGCTTTATGGCCTAATTATAATCTTCCTCTCGTTTTTTTTTACCCTGACTCCATTTTTTACTTCTTCAATTCTAAATTATGTGTTTATCTTCAACCCGGGATTCTTTTTCTCCTGAAAGCTGGTGGCGTATGATTTTTTACGAAACGGCCAAAGGGCAAAAAAGGAGGGAAATCCAACTTTATTTTATTTTTTGTTTAATATGTATTCGTATAGTTCTAAGACCCTAACTCCATTTTTTACTTTTTTTACTTCTTCAATTCTAAATTATGTGTTTATTTTCAACCCGGGATTCTTTTTCTCCTGAAAGCTGGTGGCGTATGTTTTTTTACGAAACGGCCAAAGGGCAAAAAAGGAGGGAAATCCAACTTTATTTTATTTTTTGTTTAATATGTATTCGTATAGTTCTAAGTACGAAACGGCCAAAGGGCAAAAAAGGAGGGAAATCCAACTTTTTTTTATTTTTTGTTTAATATGTATTCGTATAGTTCTAAGGAGTATGCCAAGGTTCCGTGTAGGGAATAGTGGAGATTTCATCTCCCTCTCCTCTTACAGGAAACGAAGGGAAACCCCTACTTCTTATCCAAATATTCACTTTCTGACCTGGATTTAACAAATGCAACTTTTTCCGCTAACAAAGCAAACTCAAAAGCCGCTCGAAACTTTTCAAAATGAGCGCCTAGTTCTAAGGAGTATGCCAAGGTTCCGTGTAGGGAATAATGGAGATTTCATCTCCCTCTCCTCCTACAGGAAACGAAGGGAAACCCCTACTTCTTATCCAAATATCCACTTTCTGACCTGGATTTAACAAATGCAACTTTTTCCGCTAACAAAGCAAACTCAAAAGCCGCTCGAAACTTTTCAAAATGAGCGCCAAGATTATTTTTTCCCTCCTCTTCTCTCAGTTTCTCGACTTCTAATTAATGTGTTTGGGTTATGATAATATGGGAGCGTTGATATTTTCATTCTTTGAAAATTTGAAATCCACGAGGGAGAGAGACAGAAGGGGGAGGAAGAGATACAGGACGGGGAGAGAGAAGGAGAGAGATTACAGTAACAATTTAATTTTCGGTTTTGGAAAGTAATAGGTAGCAAGATCTTGTAAATAGTAGGTACGAAATCCACGAGTGAGAGAGACAGAAGGGGGAGGAAGAGATACAGGAAGGGGAGAGAGAAGGAGAGAGATTACAGTAACAATTTAATTTTCGGTTTTGGAAAGTAATAGGTAGCAAGATCTTGTAAATAGTAGGTATAGTTCTCGATGGAGGCAATATTATGAATTTTTATCAATATAAAATACCATAAAATAATGTATGTAGGTATTTACCAACATAATGGAGCAGTTGCAAATGGGTAAAAATTATTAATAAATGGTCGATTCCTATGTAAAAGTTGGGAAAATCCAAATCTGAGGTCAAAACTCCGAAATAATAACTGTAAAAGGTCGAAAATTCAATTTTTATTTTCCGTCAGAGTCCTGAAATAGAGACAATATTATGAATTTTTATCAATATAAAATACCATAAAATAATGTATGTAGGTATTTACCAACATAATTCCCTAAGTCTCAACACTTATATACATATATAAAAAAAATCAAAGAAATTAAACCCAGAGAGTACCTACTTAGATTGTATACCTAATACACATTATGTACCTATGTAGGTAGGTATGAAAGAAACATTAATTTAATTTTCATTTTTGAGAATCCAGTCTTAGAAATTCCGCCATGTTTGGATTTTCCGAGAAAGGAGAGGGAGAGGGGGGGGGAAGCTTCCCTCTCTTTTCAGCTCCAAGAAGCACGTGGTTATTGTACCAGCCCAGTGCTGCTGTATTATTATTTATTTCTCTGTTCTTTGTGTTATTTGTTTAATAATAATTCTCTTTGAGAATTTATATCTCAATTTATTTTTTTAATATAAAATTCCAAGGCCTTTATTTAGGCGGGGGATCACGCCCGGGAAATTCCCCTTGATCTGCCCACGTTGTAAAATAAAAGATGCCTTTATACTGTTTGTTTTTTTATAGAATAACATTTGTGTCCTACTTTGGACGTCTTTGTAAGTCTCCCTTAAACTATAAGTCACATGTTTTACCTCTAAGCTACTCGGTGCTCCCACTCTTTGATATATAGAATAGAATAGAATATACCTTGTTTATCCTGCCCGAATAGGACTGAAAAGTCCCTTTACCCCAGCAGTCTAAACAAGGTCTCGTATATTTGATGGGTTAAAGAATAATACATACAGATAACAGTTCAGTAAAAAGACCTTGCTTAACTAGAAAAAAAAGAGGGTAGATGTGAATTAATAGTGGTAGTAGGGAATGACAATGAAAAAAGATACAACAGGTAAAGATAGGTAGTGGTAGAGACATATACTGTTTGTTTTTTTATAGAATAACATTTGTGTCCTACTTTGGACGTCTTTGTAAGTCTCCCTTAAACTATAAGTCACATGTTTTATCTCTAAGCTACTCGGTGCTCGGACTCTTCGATATTTAACACTGTTTGTTATTTTATAGAATAACATTTGTGTCCTGCTTTGGACCTCTTTGTAAGTCTCCCTTAAAGCACACTGCCATTCGGAGCGATATAATATTGTTGACAGCTCTGTTGCACTTGGTCCCTCTCTCTTCCATTCCCTTTCCCTAACACTTTCGTCTTTCGCCTCCATCCAAGATTAATCTCTCCACCTCGCATTCTCAATTTCTCATGAAACCCCCACTGGAATTGAAACCTTTATGTCAACATTGAATGGAACTGTTGATGAACTAGCGAGCCAGGGCCGTAGTTTGAAGGAAATAAGGGAGATTTAAAATCTCCACACACTTTGAAACGTGTGTATTACCCATGTTTTTCGACACACATTAGAATATTTTTAATTTAGAATGACATTTTATGACACCAAACGATTTTTTTTTAACATCTTTAAAGGTAACTTTCCAAAGTTCCTCCTTTCATTGCCACCCTAAAAACTGACCTGACCTGAACACTATCAATTTTGCGACATGGAAACAGTTTTCCTAAACGATTAACACTTGTCTTCTGCGCGTCACTTGATTTCTTTCCTTCCCATTCATTTTGCTCTCTCCCACTCACTTTTCTTTCTTTCTCCCCGCTTGTTTGATTTTACTTTCATGTAATGATTTAAAATCAAGACTAGAGCCCGTTCTCCCTTTATTACCAATATAATGTTTAGTCACCCATCCATTTATTGGCCTTTCTAGGCGTAGCTTAACACAGGTGACGCTAAAACCGGTCTTCAATTATCGACTGAAGTGTTATCTAAAACTTTCTCGCTTTGAGTTCATAGGTCGTCGTGACCAATTTCAAGATCAGAGCTCATTTTTTTGTGTGAGAAAATGTGAAAAAATCCCCCAAAAACCAGTTTTTTTTTTTTGTTTTTTGGCTTTATGATTTTCTGGACAAAATTTGCACCACCATTTTCGTGATCCTGGTAAAAAGACCTTTAATTTGAATTATCAAGGAACAGCTGGGTGTCCGACTTACTAGGAGAAAAAACGTTGAAAGTAAAAAGTATTTCTATTTGTAAAACTCTACATTAACAATATCATCTGAGAACCGGATCACCCGGACAATTTAGAGCTTTGTATTATCCTCAGACCTTGCATTTTGTATTATAGTCATCCTGAAGGATATTCGGATACTTAACTACAGGGTTGCATGTTGCAAAAAAAAAAAAAAAAAAAAAAAAAAAAAAAAAAAAAACTTTTAACATTCACTATCCAATCGCTGCACAGAATTTCCTAAACTTGAATGATAGGTATTTTGTTACTAATGGAATTACGGCTGAAGAAGGTAAAATTCACATTCCTGCATACCTGAGTACAAAGACACTATGCAAAACAAAGCTACCCTAAATTTCTCAACAAAATATGAACATATTGTCTCCTAAGATTTCATTTCGTCTCCCAAAGTATCATTTCGTCTCCTAAGGTCTCATTTCGTCTCATTTCGTCTCCTAACGTCCCATTTCGTCTCCTAAAGTCTCATGTCGTCTCCTAAAGTCTTATTTCGTCTCCTAAGGTCTCACGAGACTCGAGACAATGTCAACAACCCATACAAAAACAATGTAACATGTGTTCCACTTTGTTCGAGAGAACTTTGATCTCAAAAGTCGAACTTCTCAATCTAGTTGATTGAATCTCGTTTGATGTTCGCCACGAAAACCAATACCGTTCTACCTTCGTATGTATATGAAAGCCACATTTATTTGACCACATCGTTCTAACTTTCCCCTGTCGGTTAGAGTTTACAGGGGTTTGGGGTACAGGGCTAGCTCGTGGCCATATATACAAAGGTTATTCGCTCGGTGGTTATACTGGTTATGTAGGTAGGACACAAAGTTAACCGTAAACAATAGACAGAAATTCAGGTCAGGTTTACAGGGGTTTGGGGTATGTTACAGGGCTAGCTCGTGGCCATTTATACAAAGGTTATTCGTTCGGTGGTTATACTGGTTACGTAGGTAGGACACAAAGTTAACCGTAAACAATAGACAGAAATTCAGGTCATACCTTTGTTATTTATATCATGGGAGATGTACAACTAGCAACTTCAAGCACTATAATGATCCGTTGTATGATACACGAACTAGCAGCACAAGGGTATTCATCATCATCACCCCTCCCAAAGTACAGTTTTGTCTTCACTTTGGTGTACGTATTATTACTTTTTCACACTTTTTCCTTTTGTTCTGTTCGCACCACCCTCCTCTCCTCCTCCATCCTTCTCTCCAAGCGACACTTTATAACTTGTGTGCATTTTATCTGCACCAGTCCCCCCTCGGTCCTCTCTCTGTCTCTCTCCTTACCTTCCAGCAGTGAAAAAGTAGTTACGAAATTGCATTTTCAATGGTGCTTGGTGCAAAAAAATATTCCTCTCCAGTTTAGGAGAGATATAGTTATTTATAATCGCCCCAGGGACGTTTTAGTTCTTTCTATATCGAAAGTAGGGGGGGGAAATCTAGGAATATCGAAAATGAAAAATCGCTCTTGAAAATTCGCTCTTTCCTCCCCCCTTACTCTATCACTCCTTCTCTCTCTCCCACTCCCTTTCCCTCTCTCTTACTCCCTCCTTCTGTCTCTCAAATATGCACTCTGTTGGTTCACCCTGCAGGTAGTAATTCACGCTCTTATTAGATTTCCTCTCCGGAAATCTAGGAGCAGAGTGCGAGAAGGGTAGAAAGAGGATAGGGGAAGGGTGGAAGAAGCATATTAGAACGGTGGAAGAAGCATATTAGAAGGATAGAAGAGGGGAGGAAATCTAATAAGAGCGTGAATTACTACCTGCAGGGTGAACCAACAGAGTGCATATTTGAGAGACAGAAGGAGGGAGTAAGAGAGAAATCTAGGAGCAGAGTGCGAGAAGGGTAGAAAGAGGATAGGGAAAGGGCGGAAGAAGCATATTAGAACGGTGGAAGAAGCATTTTAGAAGGATAGAAGAGGAGAGGAAATCTAATAAGAGCGTGAATTACTACCTGCAGGGTGAACCAACAGAGTCCATATTTGAGAGACAGAAGGAGGGAGTAAGATAGAGGGAAAGGGAGTGGGAGAGAGAGAGAGGGAGTGATATAGTAAGGGGGGAGGAAAGAGCGAATTTTCAAGAGCGATTTTTCATTTTCGATATTCCTTCATATTAGAAAAAAAACTAGGTAAGTAGGTAGGTAGATACTTGCATATGTATCTAAGTACTTATCATTATATCATCAAGTAAAGGAGAGAGGGTGAGGGAGAAAGGGATAGAGAAAAAGGGAAAGGAAGATGGATAGAGAGGGAATCTGGTAGAATAAATAGATGAGATGCCTTTCTTCCTGGATTATTTTAGTTTAAAACCAAGAAAATGCTGAAAAATTGAATCCCAGAATCCTCCTAATGATTGTGTGTGTAAATATTTGTATGAATGCCGTGAAACTATTTGAGTATGCAATGTGCTACATACGCAGAAATAGTGGAGATGTCTGGTTTACATTTCTTTAGTCCACATGAGTCTTGGTAACTTCTAGCCACCCTTCTCCATAAACCTAATGCCTCGCTCTCTGAAGAGACTACCATGCGGTTCTGCTTATTTATTACCGCTACTCACTTTACCTTCTTACGCGGTGGTTCACTTTCAGCTCTTTATGGTTTTGATTTACATGCTCCTGAACAATTTAATTTGCCCCCTCCAAAATTACGAGAGAGAGAGAGAGGGCCACCCTTCTCCCTAAAGGGAGAAATAATGCCTCGCTCTCTGAAGAGACTACCATGCGGTTCTGCTTATTTATTACCGCTACTCACTTTACCTTCTTACGCGGCGGTTCACTTTCAGCTCTTTATGGTTTTGATTTACATGCTCCTGAACAATTTAATTTGCCCCCTCCAAAATTACGAGAGAGAGAGAGAGAGGGGGGGCGAGATAAGGAGAGAGGGGGTAAGCAAGCAAAAAATGTGTAAATAACGGGGGAAAAGAAATAAATTAGTAGCTAATTTCAACAAAATTTCCGGGTGCAGGTTTTTTTTTAAGTAAATAAATTACTCTACTCCCTAATTTGTGCGGAATTTATTACTCTGATTAAACTTGGTATACATTGATTTCATCGTAAGTAAATAAATTACTCTACTCCCTAATTTGTGCGGAATTTATTACTCTGATTAAACTTGGTATACATTGATTTCATCGTAGTACCTGTAGACCACGGACATATTTTTCATGAATTTAATGGTTACATATGTATACAGGGTGGCCCGAATGTTATGTTTTTTGGGATTTTTCTCCAGCCCAGTTTGATGTTTCGAAAGAAGAACTAATAAAATACCTATCACAATTTTACATGACTAGAATAGTTGTGATTTTTTAACTGGTATATTTACATTATAGAGGATGGTCCACAGATGCACATGAAAATTGTTATCAACGTTACGCCTATCATCTCTTTGATTTCAGGCGTGAAAAGCAAGATGAAGTCTCACTACCGAGGACACAAGATGGCGGTCTGGCTGAATCTGATACCTCAGTTACATCAACCTGGTGATGAAGACGTCAGCATGAGACATCACCATTTCCATGAGAGAGCCAACCATTACTACGCAGGTAGGTAACCCAGTAATATGTAAGGCCAGCCACTCACTATTAGATAGACCTGATCAGGTGTCAGATCTACCGGATAGTGTGTGTGCTCATCAGGTGTCAGGTATACTTGATCAGGTGTACCTGTCAGGTCTACCTGATAGTGAGTGGTTGGCCTAAAGCAGGGATTTCATTGGTTAAGAACCACTACTATACAGGGTGAACACGAATTTTGTTGAGGATCTAGCTATACGAGTATACTCGTACAATACAACCTTGAGTAGTGCCATGCACTACCAAAATAGTATTCATATTTTCCTTGGAAAAACAAACCATCCAGCCAGCCAATCAACCAACCAAATAAACAAAAAGTACAATATCAATATAGGATTGACCTGAATCACATCATAATCCAACAGCATAATCCCCGGCCTTGGCCAACCAACCAACCAACCAACCAACCAACCAACCAAATAAACAAAAAGTACAATATCAATATAGGATTGACCTGAATCACATCATAATCCAACAGCATAATCCCCGGCCTTGGGTCTTGTAGACCAGGTCACCTTAAGCAGTGCACGTGCACAGGATACAAAGTGAACATCAACCATACCTTATATCTTGTAGCGTCAGAGCAACATTGAATTAAAAGTTACATAATCACTCCCTTGGTATGAATAAAGCGAAAAACTTTTCCTATAGACGTACGAAAACACTTGTTCCCAGTGACGTTAAACACCTAAAAAACCAAAAAAAAAAAAAAAAAAAAAAAAAAAAAACTTGTTACCTTAATTTTGGCCCGCACAGCAACACTCTTCTCTTTGTCGCATTATGAGCGTGTTTCAAGAATTCTCTCCGGGAGGATAACAAGAGATCCGTCTAATATTTTAAGCCCTGCCTGGATGCCAACGTAATTTATTATGAGCATTGCATTATAAATTATACATAATTGCATTATAAATACTTCCCTCTTGCTTGTGACATGCTAAATAATAACATACACTTCATGCATGACAGAAACAAGATTGATATACCTCGCAGTTAGCTCGCATGTGGCAGTTGTATACCATGTGAGATTCACATGTCAAATGCAGCATGAGGGTAGTTCCAAGTCGAGGTGGGGAAACGCATGGACACTTGCGGAGAGGAGAAATGAAATGTTCAAAGGTCCTGGAAAATCTTTAGGCCAGAAAGAAATGTCTGTTTGTTTTTTGATTATTTGAGATGACGAAAGAAATTGAGGTACTTTGAAATCAGCTCTGACTTAGAACAAGACGATACTGTTTACATTATAAATATTCATGACCAGGGTAATACTTTACAAAGGCTAAAATGTTCCAATCAGATTGCTTCATTCGCTTTATACGCTTTTGACCACTAAAATAAGTAAGCATAAATGGAAGGGTGATTACCTGATTACCGATAATGTTTAGTGAGTTTTTGTCCTTCTTTTACTATGTAGCTAGATGTCCAAATAACCAAATTACATGATAGTTAAGATAGTACATTATTAGAATGCAAAAATCAGAGTACTAGCTCATCTGTATTTTAATCATGATGATAAAAAAATACCCAAGAGCCAACAAAAGCTATCAAGACTAGAATGAATCGTCTAAACTTTTCCTTTCTAATAATATTAGTTTCTATTTTTGTAGATATTGCAGTTTCTCTGCTCTATTTTTTATGAGTGTCTTTTTTTTAATAAAATGTAGAAGGAGAAAAAAATCTCTTCGTTTTTTAGAAAATTGAGTTTTCAATTTGGTTCGAGTTTTCGGAATCTCTGCATCCTAGAACATAATAATATCGTAACAAAATAAATGGGTGTTATAAAAGAAAAACTTTTTCTTGGGTCATCAAAGTAAATTGGACACCTAATGTGTGTTTTGTTGGCTCCTTGGTGGAGACTGTGGACCCTAATGGAATGCTCATTGGGTTCAAATGGCTTGGAAACTAAAATGAAGGACGCAACCTCTACACTTCCCTTTGAAGCACAAAAACTAGTTTATATCAATTCTGAATGCTTTTATGCTTACTCAATAACATTTATAACTTGGTATCCATAACCCAACCTTTTGAAGGGTTGCTGTAACTTTTAAAGTAAATCTGAAGTACCTACTTAATTTAGGCTTGTATGATGCCTATGATGCTGGTCATGAATCTGCCTTGGTAGAATGAAAAACTATGCATTTCCCGCTGATTTCTATTTTTCTAGTTGATAAACTGCGTTATCAGAGAACCCTTTTAGATTACCATAGCGCCCTTGAACAATGTTATCATTCTCCATGTTTCAGGCGTGGTCAAACCGGAAACTTTCACCAAACTTCCTCCTCTGTTGACCACTACAACCAAACTGAACATCGAGTGTGAACCCAACTCCACCCTCCCCAACGAGAACACGTTACTGGACAAGAGTCACGACCATAGCAAATAGCGCCCTTGAACAATGTTATCATTCTTCATGTTTCAGGCGTGGTCAAACCGGAAACTTTCACCAAACTTCCTCCCCTGTTGACAACTACAACCAAACTGAACATCGAGTGTGAACCCAACTCCACCCTCCCCAACGAGAACACGTTACTGGACAAGAGTCACGACCATAGCAACAATGGTGTCAATGAAGATGAAGACTCCGAGGAAAGTCTTCTAGAGAAGATAGCTCGGAAACATTATAGCTACACAACAGCCCTAGGCGTCACAGTGGGTATAGGCTGTCTCCTCCTTATTCTCAACATAGTCATCTTCACCGCCATCTACTACCAGCGGAGACGAAAGAAAAAGTCACGCGAACGCGACGGCAAGAGCGACGAAATCAACAGTGACATCAACCACAGCGACAACTTTGATAACTTCTCCCTAACACAACTCTCCATTGCTGTCGGCGATAAGTCACCGTACTCCAACTCGATCCAGCTGAACAATACCAATGCCATTCTGACCAAGAGTCCTTCTATACCAGAACCTCCTCCACCGCCTAAAAACATGCCTCCCCTCGTTGTGGTGCCACCACCGAAACTGCCTAACCGACTGAACAGCTGTTTGTCCAACAGTAGCACCAATGTTAATTCCGTCAAGAAGAGAGTTCAAATTCAGGAGATTTCTGTGTGATGTGACCACGACCTTGGGATGAACCAATGAAATACCTAACTTCAAGCACTATAATGATCCGTTGTATGATACACGAACTAGCAGCACAAGGGTATTCATCATCATCATCCCTCCCAAAGTACAGTTTTGTCTTCACTTTGGTGTACGTATTATTACTTTTTCACACTTTTTCCTTTTGTTCTGTTCGCACCACCCTCCTCTCCTCCTCCATCCTTCTCTCCAAGCGCCACTTTATAACTTGTGTGCATTTTATCTGCACCAATCCCCCCTCGGTCCTCTCTCTGTCTCTCTCCTTACCTTCCAGCAGTGAACAAGTAGTTACGAAATTGCATTTTCAATGGTGCTTGGTGCAAAAAAATATTGCTCTCCAGTTTAGGAGAGATATAGTTATTTATAATCGCCCCAGGGACGTTTTAGTTCTTTCTATATCGAAAGTAGGGGGGGG